>NW_005187528.1:1599009-1608392 GCF_000239375.1 Pundamilia nyererei
TATGACTCATCTGGAAAAATAAAGGTTAAACTCTCATAGGTTTCCTCTCATAAAATCTAAACTCTTCATAGTGCAGAACAATTTCCTTGGCCTAACTGTGTTGTTGAAGCAATAAAAGATGTTTGTTACAACTGTTAATGTTTTTAGTGTTTATAACAGGATGTAAAGGACTGAATGAGGGAATTTAGCAATTTATGAGTATCTTTAAGTGAATACTTAAGTGATCTTTAAGTATCTTTAAGTTTAAATTTGAAAACAAATTAAAATGCTTTTCAAATAAAAATAATAAGATTTTCTAAATCAGTTTAATATTTTGTGAAATATTAAATTTTCTAACAGTAATTTATAATCACATGGTTGATTTATTGTTCAATTAGCTTGTTGCAGACTGGAACAATTGTTTAACTATTAAAGTGAATCCATGCTCGTCCCCAGTTGTCAACGTCTGGTACTTCCCCTGCAGTACTCATCAGAATCTAATCAAACTTGCACACACTGATCGCTTAATGGGTCCTCACCCAAACTGTGATCAAGGTCGAGGTAACATTGGTCGTTTTACGTGCAGTAACCTGTGAATTGTTATGAATCTTGAGCCCACGTCATTTACATCCTGGTTAAGGAACTAGTTAAAGGTAGAGAATATATGCAGGATTGATTTCTTCTACAAGAAATTGGTGAACATGGCAAACTGGACTCTAAAGGCTTTCAAAACTCTTTTGCTAGTCAAATTTTATTATACATCTTTAAAATATACAAACCATAAGAACTTTGAATACTGTGTAAAATGTTTAAAAAAGGAAGAACTGAATGATGAGCCCAGATCAGTCACCCATTGAAAACATTTTGCATTAATGATAAAAAATAGAATAAAAGACATCCTGTATAAACTGATTATGTGAAAACATTTACATTTAAAAACTGCGACTGCCCTCCACTCACAGAGTTTGTATAAGTGTGGTAAAGCTGCCCTTGCTCCAGCTATTTAAAATGACCGTGTAAAAATGTCAGATTCTGGAGTTTGTATGTTCTTTTTTCTAATCCCATTTAAATACAGGCTTTACATTACTTAATGACAGGCTTTATTCATGCTAAATGTGTTTAATAAGATCATTTGTTTCCTCATATTAAGATTTAAATGATCATTAGCAGTTGTAACAAGGAACCCTCAAATTATTCCCGCAGTTATTTGCCTCCGATTTTTTGCACCACTTGCTCGTTAAGTTTTTACTTTACTTTTGTCCTGACTGAAAGGCTGAAAACAAGGCAGTGTCATATTTTAAATGGATAAAAGGCTCATTTCCTGGTTGATGTTCTGTATAATGGAGGGGGACGAGAGAGGGCTCCAGAGCAGCACTGAAGGCCATCTCTGTCTGTTTCTACAGATGAGATGAACGACCACCAGAACACGCTGTCCTACGTCCTCATCAATCCTCCTCCTGACACCATGCTGGAGCTCAACGACATTGTGTAAGGACCTCTCTCTTTTATCCTCTACGCTTTACTTTGTTAACACCTTTGTGTTTTATCTGTGTGTTGTTAGTTACAGTCAGACTAAATTACAATCTAAACCATTATGTTTTTAGACTGGTCAGCCAACACTAATGGTACTTAAATGTAAATTAAACTGAGTAATAAATTACTGAATAGTTGACATGTGGAGCTCAGCTGTGATATACACAAATCAAAATCTTATATATTGTTATTCAAGCCTGGAAATTATAATATGGTATCCATCCTCATATGTCAAAGCATTAACCAATATTAAATATCACCTTATTACTACTTACTGCCACAAGTCATAATATAAATATTAGAATATAAATATATTAAAATATATAGTATCAGAATACAAATATATTGTAATGCACAGATATTGCAATTTTATTGCTAGTAGGTTATTATTTTGTAACCAGCACATTGTTTTACTATATTTACCCCGGGTTTCTTGAATGTTATTACCCATCCATCCATCTTCTTCCTCTTAACTGGGCCGGGTAGTGGGGGCAGCAGCCTAAGCACAGAAGCCCAAACCTCCCTCTCCCCAGCCACCACCTCCTCCAGCTTGTCCGGGGGAACACCAAGGCGTTCCCAGGCCAGCCGAGAGATATAATCTCTCCAGCGTGTCCTGGGTCTGCCCCGGGGCCTCCTCCCAGTGGGACATGCCCGGGACACCTCACCAAGGAGGCATCCTTATCAAATCCCCGAACCACCTCAGCTGGCTCCTTTCGATGTGGAGGAGCAGCAGCTCAATCTGACCCTTCCCGGATGGCCGAACTTCTTACCCTATCTCTAAGGGAGAGGCCAGCCACCCTTCGGAGGAAGCCCATTTCTTTCGCTTGTAACCGCAGTTTCGTTCTTTCGGTCACTACCCACAGCTTGTGACCATAGGTGATTGTAGGGACGTAGATCGACTGGTAAATTGAGGGCTTTGCTTTTACACTCAGCTCTCTCTTCACCACAACAGACCGGTGCAGCGTCTACATCACTGCAGCTGCAGCACCAAACCGTCTGTAGATCTCCCGCTCCTTTCTCCCGTCAGTCGTGAACAAGATCCCAAGATACTTAAACTCCTCCACTTGGGGCACGTGTTTACCCAATAACATAATTTCAATGTAATATCACTCAGCTATAACAACTCTTGATACAAAATTATTATTTGGATACACTTACATCTTCAGTGGGGTAATTAAAAGGGAATGTTACTACGTTATTACTGAGCTGTAACAAATTGTTACTTTGTTATCTGATCTGGGGGAAAAGGACAAATTATAATAAGTTTATTCAACTTAGTATTTACAGTCATCCTGTATATCCAGACATGCAGCTTGCAAACAGCTACAAACAATGACTTCACACTGTTTCGTAAATATATCCTTTGCAGGAGAACTACAGGAAAAGTCTGGTATTATGTGAAATATTCCATTTATAACACCTTTCATGTAAACTCCAGCTGTGTCGCAAAGCGTCACCCTTTTTGATGTGTGAATCGATGCCTGCAGCACACGCGCACAGGTAACGGTTAACACCTCGAGCAGAGAACCAGCAGGGTGTGTGGATCTTAACAGGCGGCGATATAACTGGCATGTTAACTGGCTAACACTAAAAAGTATAGCTATTCTGAAACAGTCAACAACGTAACACGAATATTAATTAATACGAGGCATCAGTAAAGTTCCTTAATAATACTGGTGTCACCTTGTTAAGCGTGACTGCTTCAGAATTATTTCTAGCCTCATAAGAAAGGCAAGTAAAAAATGGCTGAAATGAAGTCTAGTTGTTATTTAACTTGCAAAGGCTTAACTTCAAACTGCGCACTGAACTTCCACTTTTGAAGCCTCGCCGCCACAGACTCCAGGGTCGAGCTTATGTAATTATAATGAGCAGCCAGAAGGGACAGCTGGCAAATCATTCTGCTTTTGAGTAATGCACCAATCAGACACAACATTATAACCACTGACAGGCGAAGGGAATTGCATATCGCTACAGTGCCACCTGTTAGGGTTGAGATATATTTGGCAGCAAGTGAACTGTCAGCTGTTGATGGCAATGTGGATCTGAGGGACTGACATGATCCAGCTTGAGGTGGCTATATGACTGTGTCACAGCCTGTGAACATGGTGGGTCTTACTGGGCTACATTATTAAAAAGTTCAGTGCAGGCCGTGACAGAAAGAGGGCAGGCTGTTGCCACACTACAGAGCTGGTCATGTCGACCCCTGTCCACAGGGGAGGCATTGGAAGAAGGCGGCCTGGCCCCATGAGTAATGTTATCAGAAAAAGCAAAAGGATTTACTGTGTAAAAAGGCAGCCTGAATGAAGCAAGTCCTTGCATTTATGTGGGTGTTACTTCAACCTCTGCCTAAACATAGTTGCAGACCATTTGTATCTGCTGATCGTAGCGGGCTCTTTGAAACAGCTACAAATATTATATGAAGGACCCTGGTTTAAAGAAGCTGTGTGCACACAATACCTAATGTTAATGTTGGAGCTGATTGGTGTAGTTAATAATTTAACTGTTAGAACCAAACTAGGATTTTAAAGTTTCAATTAATTTGCACTCATCCATACTACAGGTTAATACACTACCCTGTAACTGTCCACTGATTGAGATCATGACAGTGCTTTAATAATAGAACTGTTCCAGTATTTAAGATCTCATCTGTTATTTATTTAAGATCTCTCTATATTTTTTGTTTCATAGACCTTTATTATAATGTTTTCAACTTGATAGTAACTAAGTAAATCACCTGGTAATAATAATTAAATTGTTGCTACTGTAGACAGTAGTATAAAAAATACAACATGTGTTTGATCACGCCAGATGTCCTTCCTGACAGAAACACCAGCTGATTCCTGTCATCTCCTGGGATAAAACCAGGGCTCATTCTCTTGTTAGGTAAATGTGTAAACCATTACACTGTGGAGCCACTCTGGAGACTCAGTAAGAAAGGAAGGTGAACAGTGCAAACCTCTTGAGTAATATTTAGCAAGTACATGGTTGGAAAGTTACTCTCACAGTAAGTTTTAGACTAATTAACAGCTTAATTTAGTGATAATGCTCAACTTTCCTAGAGGTGAAACCCCCGGCTGCCATATTTAAATGCCAGGTGTTTACATGTAAGTACTCGTTTGGGAGTCCAAGTCTGTAACTGCTCCATGCTGGCAGATAATGTCAGTTTTTGTCTTCGCAGGTATATAATCCGCTCAGACCCACTGGCGCACGTGCCGGAGGACTCGCAGGTGGGACCGGCTCGTTGTAGCAGGAACCAGCAAGACTTTGGCACAGAGACCAGAGATGAGACTCATCTCTGAAACCCACCCACGCCCCCAGAGTCCTCTACACACCCTGACCCTTAACCTCTAAAAGCCGGCCTGGGCCCACTGAGCTAGTTTGTCTCACACAGATAAAGGCTCCTATCAGGCCGAGATCAGCTGTCCATAGTGAATGTGCATTAAGTGCGTCTCAGCTCGAGACCAGAAACGATCAACATCTTAAAAATTCACCCCTGAGAGATCTCCTGTTTCCCTACCGAGCTGCTATAGAAAGATGCACGAAGAGTGCCTCGTCATCACCTGCCATTCAAACACACACAAACATACGCAAACACACATCACCCACGAAAACAATCTGAAACTGAGAACCCTCCTCCGAAAAAAAAGGACGGCGAGAGTAGAGCTTAAACAGAATATCTTCACCGTCACTTCGTTCACCAAGCAGTGCGGTTGACCTCATACCATGACCTCCTCTGTGCTTGTTTCTACCTGAATTTACAAACGAACAGAAACCTGGGGCAACTACACCCTCCTTCACATCTAAACGATCATGTCATCTAAAGACGAGGGTAAATGCTTTGAATTTCTTCTTTTTTAGGCATTTAACCTAAAATTACACTACCTGTGCACTTCTCTTTACTTATTTATTTTAGCTTAATTCAAATTTTAAAACTTTGTTAGACAGGTTTTTTATTTACTTACAAGCACAACCTTTTTTTCTGTAAATATACACACTGCCGTGCTACTTTTATCAGCCAGGTTTGCGGTATACTTCTGGAAATGACTTTGTTGTGATCATTGCTAGAAAGTACATTTATTCCTAATTTATTTCATTAAGTTTTCCAAGTCATGTCTGCTCTACTGTATGTGCCATTCTGTTTACACTATTGCTTTGTGAATATCGTTGAATTATTTATAACTTTTGTGCCATTCTACATCTTTTTAGTATGGAGCCTGTCAGCAGCAGTACAGGTGGAAATAAAACGTTCGTTATTCCTTGTTTTACTGCAGTGGGTGCACAAAATGTTAATTCATGTTCTTAAAGAAAACGCAGAAGTGCCAAAATCTGCAGTTTCGTAGGTCATCTCCATCAGTGAGTCAGTCCCCATAGACTTGCATGCCTGTCGGGGTTTCCCAACGTCAGCTATGAAATGTACATATTTAAAGCCTTTAATAATCAGGGTGTGACAGTACTCAACAATTAGTCGCTGAACTGAACTACAACGTTTGTGCTGCTGGTGCCATTTAAAGCATTTCTGATGTAATATTATTTGACATAAAAAAATATATGACCTGCTGTACAGCTGATTGTACAGTCCTACAATTTTGTGCTTAAATTTTGGTGTACCTAATTTTTTTTTATTAGTAAGTAACTTATCAGTACTAATCAGAAGTTATTTTAGTCTCGACTTTCAGCCCTACAGTTTATGGACCCAGCTTGCTAACCAAGCTAGCTGCAGAACATCCTCCCAATAAGAGCTAAACCTAGTGAGCTTGGCACTGCACAATGCTTGTTATCACAGCAGCACTATCCTTCTTATCACATGCTCATTATTTAGGAAAAGTCTGTAGGCTAGTTTTTTAATATACGCACACAAATTACATCTCATGTCAGATCACATTTTGTGCATTCAGTTTAGTAAAACATGGCATCCCCGCCGCCGCCTGCCAAACGACAAGCTCTGTACATCTGTGACATCAGTGTTTATTATTACAGGAGCTGACCCAAACATCTGCAGCAGCAAAAGGAAAACTGTTCATCAAAAAAAGGAATAATTTTCTAAATTTAGCATTTAGAAACTAACGCTAACAACACAAGCCTTTTTGCTGCTGAACTTATTATAACTCAGTATTTATCTGAAGTATTATAAGCTGCATTTTTTAATTTTATATTTAAGTGCTATTTATTGTTGAATAGGATAGAATGAGAAAATTCTTCTTTTTTTCTGGACTACTAGTTTTAACAAGTTAATTTTTAACTATCAAGTGTCTCCGTCACTCAGTACATATCATGGTCACTTTGTAAGGTACACCTGTTCAACTGCTTGTTAATGAAGATAACTGATCAGCCAATCACATGGTGAGAATAGATGCCTGTTTGAGACAACCTACAATTCAAACCGTGCATCAGAATGGGGAAGAAAGGTGATTTAAGTGACGCGGGAACAGGGTAACCTACATCATTTGAAAATTCACGGTGAAAATCTTTGAATTATTGCGTACATAAAGATGCAAAATGTGACTACTTAGCTGTAGAATTTAGAGAGAGTATTTAGATTACCCAATTATCTAGCAAAATAAGATGCTCAATTAACAAAAAAATCACCACTTGCACTAAAATCAAATCATAAAATGTTTAAATGACTTTCAGTTATCAGTGCCACAATGGATCTGTTGTGGTAAAAATTGGAGAATTGATATCTCTAACTGCTATTTCACTCGGTCACTTGAAAATAAAGATCCTCATCTTTTGCTAAATGCTATCAGATGCATCATCGTTAACTGTAATTAATATCAACAGCAGTCAGGCTCCAGTGTTTTCAACTTGAATTCATTTGATTGTTGTCGGGTTTTTTTGTTTGTTTGTTTTTATGATCATATCTGGTGATGAGTTGCAGTGCGACCGGTAGCAGAATAGTTTTGCACAGATATCGACAGGCACAGTCAAGTCTGTTTCTATCCTGTAAATTTACTGTATTTCCAAATTTATTTTGGAACGAGCTGAAAAGCAAAATGCGCTCCTTTCTGAACCGTACGGGCACATTGTGTATGAAACAATATTTAATCTTGATTTATCTTCTTTCAGCTGTACATTTGGTTTGCTCAGTGTATATAAAACCTTAATGTACTCATTGTTTGCCAGTTTGTTATTTTGTGTGACGAAACGTGAAACTGTTGGACTTGAACTATTTTTGCACTATGCTCTACAGGAATGCGTAGAGCATAACAGCACCCCTTTAATATGAATCTGCAGAACACGGTGGACAGTATTCAACCGTTCCCATGAAACAGAAACAAGCGTGATGTGCAGTAAATTATCATGCATCTGTTGGTTTGGTGAATGTTTACAAAACTTGATTCGATACTTAATTTTTCATTTGTCAAAGAAATATCCAGTGACGATTTGAGAAAGTGTTTTCTCTCACTGAGATGTGCCATTTTTTTCCCTTGTTTGTTCTGAAGAAAATATAGGATAGGCTTTTTCATGCTTATTACTGTAGGCATATTTGTTCCGCTGAAATGTACTGTTGATCTTTGTTCATTGGCCCCTCTGAAGTGTCAGTTTACAGGGCAGGGAGGTGAGGAGTGAAAGCGTGAGTGACTGCGATGGAGGATGCAATCAGTGTGCTGACATACTCGCGTAACATCTTCCTAGGTCCTCACTTGTGACAAATCCGAACACTCTAGAAAGGGTTCACTTCACATCTCCTACTGTCCACACTTACAATACCACACGGGGCATGTTAACACGAAAAAAAAGAAGCATGTTTTGATATACAGGCTTGCCAAGAACAAGACATTTTGTACGTTGACAGGGACATTTACCGGTAGTCCAATGTCTAGAGAAACCCATAATCGAGTCAACTGCTTGCAAGCTGGAGTCATTATTTGATACTGTGTATTTATATGAATGGAACATGCATGTTGTCTCTGTGTTAACAAAAGCCTACTATATGTATTCTGTTTACCTCCACTTTGTTTTTGAGTCATTGTCCAATTTTTGTACTATTTCTTATGAGAAGTGTTCTTCTCCACATTCATAATATGAACAAATAAATGCTGCATGCAGCCAGAGCGGATGAACCTAACACAAAAACTGATGTTTTATTTCATTTATGTGAGGAATGCGGGGATAATGACATATATTTTGTGCCGTATATAGATATGACCCCACCTATATAGGCGGCTGGTATGTTATGTGTGTGAGCTAAAAGACTCTTCTGATGTGTGCCGAGAGTTACCAAACAAAACTTATTTTGTTAACATCTTTTTTTTCGTCAAATTAAATATTTTTTCTTTTGCTCTTTTATTTAAATTTCCATATTTGTACACATTCAGCAATAAAGTAAGCGATGAAAATTAGCTTCACCCTAAAACGTCTTTATTATTATTATGTATCACATTATAAGTGACACTATCATTTTTTGGACAAAAATTATGTATTAAAGTTGAAACAAGATATTGAAACCATAAACTCAGAAATTTAATAAATCAAGTGAGCAGGGCACACATTGCATAAAAGGAGAGCAAAGTAAAATACAGGGAGGAGAATATTTAAATCAGACATGCAAAATGATTTACTAACGATTGCAACATGCAATTTAGAGCTAATTGCACTGATATTTAACGCTGAAAAAAAGCATGTCTTATCTTTTGAGCTTGATATTGAAATTCACCTCAAAAAGCTTTTTTTTCAACTCTAATCACAATTATGAGCACTCTTGGGTCTAGTTTAGAAAATCTGGCCTTTAAGTAGACTTCTATGCAATCTGATTTCAAGAGCTGCCCTCTACTAGCCATTAGAAAGATTGCTGGGTTTTGGAAAATGGGCTAAATTCAGCCAGTCGTCATATTTAACACAAATGCATTAAGAGGCAGAGGCTGGACTGC
>NW_005187528.1:1608669-1617657 GCF_000239375.1 Pundamilia nyererei
TTTTCTGCCCTCTGCCTGCTGTGCACAGCTCGTTTCGATTCCTTCCTCTGATTGTCCTCCTTGCTGCTCTTGATGTTGTTGTGTGCTGAGCTTTTTCCAGATGTCTGATGTCGATCCTGATGGAAGTTTTCCTGATTCGCATTTTGGTTTTGTGCAGTCGTTTGTGTCACAGTGGTAGTATCACCCACTGCCATCCCTTCTTTCTTCAGGTGTTCCTCTTCAATTGGTTTTAAGGACTGCGAGTGTCTCAGGTCCATGAGAGCCCCCATTTGATTTTTCATAGTTTCATCTTTCTCTTTGTCCCCATCAAAAGCGAAGGGATGGCCTCTATCATTTACAGTCTTCTTTATTTCATCTGAAAACTTCTTTGTTACATTTTGTCTCCAAACAGTCAAGTCATCACCATCCTCCTCATCTTCTGCTTTTCTTTTGCATCTTTCCTGCCACTGAGCTGCAGCGAGGGGCCAGGTAGAGATCCTCTTGATAATTTTGCTGCCTGATCTTAGACCAGGACCTTCAACAGACTCTTCAACAGGAAGTGATTTGTTCTGGTCTGTGCCGATGCTCAGATAAGGTACCATGTCAGTGCTAACAGGAACACATTCGGGGTTTTCATCTAGATTTGTACCAGGATTGGCTGTTTTTTCATTCTCCTTGATCGCGTCTGTGGTGTTTGCGGGATTTTCTGTCTGAAATCCTCCTGCAGCTCCTGTGGCTTCAGTTTCATTCACCAGCTTCTGCTTTCCCTCAGCTGGGTTTTCAGTGACTTTTGCTTGAGCCTCTGTCTCAGTATGCAAAGTCACAGGATCCTTCCCAGATGCACAAAAAGGAGACATGAGGATTACAGCATTTGCTGACTTTGCTCTGATTCCAGTAAAGGATGTTATCCGAGCCATCTCTGCATCCTTATTCTCAGAGGATCTTAGAGAGTCATGACTTGATCTGCTTTCTTCTTCCAGCTGCTTTTTGTCTTCTCTCGAATGCCCGGGTGTCACAATTTTTTTGTTGTGTTTCCTTCGGTGTCGCACAGCCAGGAAACACACCACAAACAGCAGCACACAGAGGACCACTGTAGAGAGGGCCAGGTAAACAGAAAGACTATTTTAGCTACATATGTATTTTCAATTCAATCAAACAGAAATATACAGTAGAAACATACCAATCACAGCAATGAGCGCACGGACAATGTTGGTATCTGACGGTGGTTGTGATGGAACTGGCCAAAGGAAAAAAAAAAAAACAGCACAGATTTCATGCATTAGTATTTCAGAATTCTGATGACAAACATTTTGAGAAGAATCCAATGTACCTGTCACTCCAGCAGGTTCAGAAGCTGTTGTGGATGAGTTTGTGAGTTCGGCGTGGGGTGAGGCTTCTGTCCTTACCAGAGGTGACGTCTCATAAGATCCTGAGGAGAATAAGAAACAAACTAGAGAGTCCACAATGTTGTAAAATGCAGAATGTTTTCACTTCTTAAAAGCAGTAATTGTGCAAAATGTTTTAACAGTTAGATACAGTTCAGGACCGCTTGGCTATGGTCAGATTAATCGTGTTACTCTGGCGCCATCTGCAGGTCAATAACTGACAGAGTTTCAGGATGACTCATACTAAGGGTGTGTGCCGATTTTCCCCAATGCGGTTACGGTAGATTCTGTCAAACTGATATAAAATTATTTTTTCATAGCAAAATAATAGACAACAACAAAAAACAAAACAAAAAAATCTTAGGAATATTCGTAATCAGTGATTCAGAGCTACTCTGTGACACAGATTTGATGCTGTCAAAGTTAGAGACCCTCTCTTTGCCTTCCAAACTGCCTTAATTCTTCATCACAAAGATACAGTAAGGTGCTGGAAACGTTACTCAGAGATTTTGGTTTATATTGAGATGATGACAAGACCAGATGACTGTGGAGGCTGTTTGAGTCGACATGTTCAAGAAACCAGTCTGAGATGATTTGAGCTTTGTGACATGACTGTCATGCTGCTATAGGAGGAGACATCAGAAGATGGAACATTAAGGGGTTCTACTCTATTTAAACAATGCTCAGTTGGTACTAAGCGGCAAGAGTGTGCCAAGAAAATATCCCCAACACCACTGTACCAGCAGCAGTGGCATGACTCATTGATACAAGGAAGGATGGATCCATGGTTTCATGTTTAGACCCTATCAATCAAATGCTGCAGCAGAAATCAAGATTTATCAGACCAAGCAAAATTTATGTTGGTCAGTTTTGGAGAGCAGAATTGTAGCATCAGCTCCCTGTTCTTATTTGACACGAGAAGCACCTGATGTGCTTTTCTGCTTCAAGATTTGATGCATTGTGCATTCAGAGATACTCTGACACAAAGAAATAGTCCATGTCTGCATGCATAAATGCATTGAGTTGCTGCCATGTGATTGGCTGATTAGATATTTGTGTTAATAAGCAGTTGAGCAGGTGTACCTAATAATGTGGTCAGTCAGTGGTATGAGTTGTGTGTGTGTGTGTGTGGGGGGGGGATAGAAACAAAAGACAGGATAAGCCACATGTACCAGTGAGAGAGGAGCTTGTGGGTTTGGTTTTGAAAGAAGTTTCTGTCTTTGATGTTGGTCGTGAAGGAGTTTCCACTTTTACTGCAGGAAAAACAGAGACACTGATTGCTAATGTTTTAAAGAGATAAGAGTATTCTTGTCATAATGGTGAATTTCAAACAAAAAAAAGAAGCACATGTACCAGTGGATGCAGGGCTAGGTGTATGTACATAGATAGGCTTAGGGTGGATAGAGGTCTCTAATGATGAAACTGTCACTAGAGAGAACAGCCGAGACATAAATACACACAAATTTAAAATGTAGAGAATTTCACATTTCTAATAAAAACTGGGAAAACGGAAAAAAAAAATGTACCAGTTTGAGAAGAGTTTATTGTGGATGCATCAGTGGATGAGGCTATGAAAGAAGTGCCTGAGTTTGAGGTTGGGCGTGATGGAGTGATTGTCACCACTTTTACTGCAGGTAAAAATAGAAATACTAAGTGCCAGTTAATAGTATGCACACACTGAAATGTAAAGAGTTTCACGAAATTTAATTAGCCACATCTACTGGTGTAAGAGCTTGTTGTGGGTATATCAGTGGGTTTGTGTGAGTTTGATGTTGGTCGTGATGAAGGAGTTTCCACTTTTACTGTAGGAAAAAAAGAGAAAAGCATTGTTTTTGTTTTTAAAAAGGGGTGAAAATATTTCTGTCAGAATTTAGAATTTTTATGAAAAAAGCAGCACATGTACCAGTGGATGCAGGGCCAGACGCGTGTGCGTAAGTGTAAGTGGGCTTAGGGTGGACAGATGTTTCTAATGATGAATCTGTAACTACAGAGAACAAACGTATGCACAAATTTAAAATGTAAAGAATTTCAAACATCTAACAGAAACTAGGAAAAGAAAAAAAACTTCATGTACCAGTGTGAGAAGAGCTAATTGTGGACGTATCAGTGGATGTGGGTTTAAAAGAAACATCTGAGTTTGACATTGGACGTGGTGGAGGGGTCGTCACCACTTTTACTGCAGGTAAAAATACAAATACTAAGTGTTGGTTATTTAAGTAAAGATATGTAAATACTCTTGTCAAGTGTTACAAATAAAAAAACAACAACTGTGGTACAATTTAAAATGAAAAGCATTTCAAAAAAAGGATTAGCCACATGTACCAGTGTGGGAAGAGCTTATTACAGGTACATCAGTGGATGAGGCTGCGAAAGAAGTGTCTGATGTTGGGCGTGATGGAGTGGTTGTCACCACTTTTACTGCAGGCAAAAATAGAAATAATAAGTGCCAGTTACTAGTACGCACAAAATGTAAAGAATTTCACAAAATTGATCAGCCACTGTACTGGTGTGGGACGAGCTCATTGTGGCTACATCAGTGGGTTTGTGTGTAACAGAAGTGTCTGAGTTAGATGTTGGTCGTGATGAAGGAGTTTCCACTTTTACTGTAGGAAAAACAGAGAGAAGCATTGCTATTTTTTTTTTAAAGGGGTGGAAATATTTCTGTAAGAATTTTGAATTTTTATGAAAAAAAGCAGCACATGTACCAGTGGATGCAGGGCCAGGTGTGTGTGCATAAGTGAGCTTAGGGTGGACGAATGTTTCTAATGATGGAACTGTCAGTGGAGAGAACACAAGCACGCACAAATTTAAAATGCAAAGAATCTTCAGCATCTAACGGAAACTGGGAAAAGAAAAAAAAGCTTCACGTACCAGTGTGAGAAGAGCTTATAGTGGGTTTGGGTTTGACAGAGGTTTCTGTCTCTGATGTTGGCGATGGAGAGGTCGTCACCACTTTTACTGCAGGTAAAAATGTAGATACTACGTGGCAGTTATGCTTTTAGACTTGTAGACTTTAATAAAAACAAATAATTAGGCAAGAAGAAACAGCTGTACCAGTGGATAAAGGGCCCACTGACGGTGTTCTTGATGGTGATGTCACGCATACCGTTACGTTCCACACCAGCCGACCCCTCAGGGATGGAGGACTCTCACAGGTCACGTCCATCTCGTTTTCCAGCTGAGATCTGCTCTGTAGAGCTGAGGGGAGAAGCGACTTTACATTTCTTTCTTTCTTTTCTTTTTTTTAATAAAACCACATTAATAATGTAGTTTATCTCACTTTTCTCAAACCTTTCATAAAGGCGACAAAGTCTTCAGCTTCACACGAACAGTCCCAAGGGTTCCCGCCTAATCTGATCTTGGTGGAGGTCAGAGATCTGAAGGCTTGTGGTGAGACCCAAGTCAACTTGTTCTTGGACAAGTCTAACTCAGCCAAGGCGGCCTGGGAACTGAAACTATTCTGCTCAATATTCCTGAGCATGTTTTTATTCAGCCTGAGGCTTGTGAGGTTAGCAAACTGTCCGAGCGTGGACTCACTCAAGACTTCAATGTGATTTCCCGTAAGGATGATCTCACTCAGGGCGGCGGGCTCTTTAAACCAGTTTGAATTAATCTGCGACAGATTGTTTAGCTCCAAGCTGAGATACTTAAGATTGGTAAGTGAGCTGAAGGCTTTTTCAGCGATTCTCGTGACACCTGCGTTGTTGATCGTGAGCCTGGCGATAGAAGCGAGGTTCTCACTCTGCAGCACTGTGGAGTTGATCTCTCCGACATCCTTCAGGACCATCAACAGAGATGAGGAACCAGGTTCAAAGTCTAAGTGGGCAGAAGTGTTTTTAGAGGAGTCAAACACAAAGCTGCACATACTTACATTTGCATCCTTTTGCTAAATCAATCTGAACCAACAAATGAGCTCAACAGAGAAAAAATGCAGTGAAACTATAAAATCAAAGCATCCTGCAGATATGCAAACATCTGAAGAGACTATTTTGTTGCCTTTGCTTCCCCCTAGTGGTTGACAAATGTGTGACCAGAGTAAAACTTGCAGCATCTGTTACAAGTCAGCAGGTATCATTAACTGTGGTTTGATCACGTTGAGTATTAAATTGTTAGTAAATTGTAGTAAGATCAATAAGAGAAAATAAAACTTCTTGATCAATTTTTACAGCCCGACAGAACTGAAATCAGACTTGTCCCAATGACCCCAGAAGCCTCAACATCATAGACTCAGTCTGGGACTATAAAGGCACAAAAGACAATGAAATCATCGGAATCCTCCGAAGAACTTAAAAAATATATAATTGTAAAAACTTTGGTCAATGGAAATAAAAAAATTCTGAAAAGTAGAGTTTAGGGGTCATTTTCTTTTTTATATGAAATTCTATTTTTTTACTTGTAAAACTACAGGAAATGGTTTTAGCTTTGAATCATTTGATCAGACTGTTTTTTTTAACCAGCGTGAGCAGGTTTTGGTTCATGTGTTTATTCCTACAAGAATGTCTAAATCTATATTTGTGCAGGTCAGCCGAAAGGTTTCTTCTTAAAACCACATTCAGAGTCTCGGGTATTTAACCCTTAGTGAGGGCCGTCCCTTTGGCTCATGTGACAGGTCACATGATTAACAGTGGATCAACAACCCTCGGGACCTCCAAGAGACCTGCTCCTACTAAGGGTTAAATATCATGCACTCTCTGCTTGTTGTTTGACAGCTGAAGAAGTCTATTAGACGAGAGGTGAAACATCTTGTCAGAAAAGGCGACTTTAAGGCCAGTTGCGTTTTTTTCAGTATACACATTTGTGTATTAAATTGAATTAAATTAAATGAAGAAGAAATCCATTTTTCTTCTTGGTATGAAGTTAATTGACTTTATTTCCGGTATATAAAATGTTGCTGTCTAAGCCTATTTTAAAGGTCACCATTAAAGGTGTAGTAAACAAAATTCCTTACATGTTGGGATGTTGAAGCAGATCGTGATCGTTCCCTCTTTGATACAAGGACGGCTCAGGTGGACAACTGCCAGCAACAAAACACCACCAGCTACAACTGTGTGGATGCAGACCGATCACATTAGTTAAAGCTGAACATTTGATGACTTTCTGTGTGAGCATTAAAACCAGCAGCACTTACCCTTCATGGTGACCTGCTGGATGCAGTTCTTCAGCTCGGACTGTGGAGTGAGAGTTTGCAGATTGTGATGGTCTCGTGATCACCTGAACTAACAGGTGTGAAAAGAAACAGAGTTGCCATGACAGAGAAGAGTCTGCCATGGTTATGGTTGTGCGTTTGAAGGCGCTGTTCCAGTTGGCTGATGAAGCACGAGACAGCTTTTAACAGTGGGGGGGCCTGAAGATGTTTTCACCACTTAAAGGGCTTTTCAGTTGAATACAGCACCAATTCAAAAATGTTTAACTCAAGCACTTTATATTGCAAAGCAAAGATCCCACAATATAAGAGAGAGAAAGCACTAAAGATACCACAACTGGTTGGGGGGGGAGAGGAGGAAAAGTGAGACCATAGAAAGATGATGATCAACAACACAGATTATGCGAGAACATAGACCAGTGTAACGTTGGCATATAAACATATGGGAGAATATAGGTAGGTTCTCAAGCATGTGATAGTAAATTTTCATTGTGGGCTACATTCGGGTCCATTTTCTTAAATGGGCTGAACCAGTGTAATGTAGTTTAACTGCAAATTTAACCCCTGAGATATCACAATTTCAAGAGGACATGCCTGTTTTCTCTACATCATAAAGAAATGCTGCTGTAGGTAATGAAAGAGACCTGTCAGAAACTAATGTGTAAAATTAAAAAAGGTTGAACTTGAATGGTTTTTTTTGGTTCATGAAGATCTCTCATATCCATCCAAGAGTCTTCTTCAGTCTCAGGTATTTAACACATAGTGATGTTGTCCCTTTGAGGTGATCCTGATGCTCAGTGAGCCTTTATCAATAATGCGAGTCCTATCACGGAGCTCTACAGTTGTTAAAAAACTGGCTCTTGGGTGACAGGTGAGACATGTTTTTAAGCCAAACAGTTGCCTTCCTTTCAAGCGCTCAAATACACGTGGGTTCATCCTAGGAGACATCCTTAGTGCATCATGGGAGGACTCCCAGCAAACCATATCGAACATTTAAAAACATTTTAAGTAGAATTTTAGTAGCAGAGGTTTTGGGTTGTTTGTTTTCTTTAAACTTAGTGAACTCTGAGTTAAGTACTTGATGGGGATAATATGCTTCCTCGAAGTGTGATGCTGGCTGATCACTCAGGACTTTGTACATGTGTAGAAGGATTTTAAATTGATTTCTATATTTAAGGGGCAGCTAGTGAAGAGAAATGCAAATCTCCCTCTCTCTAGTCCATTTGAATGCGCTTGCTGTGGAGTTTTGAATGGACCTAAGGCTTTTGCTACAACTTCATAACAATCTTGAATAATATTGAATATACATGCCCAAAGGTTCATCCATCCATCACCTCATTCACACCAAAGCGGTGCTCATGCAGAGGCAGTTCTGCTTTGGTGCTTTTTGAGAAGGAGCAAAACCTCTGATCCCTACTGAGCAGAAGTTGGAGTAATTTCTATTAAAAGTGTGGGCTTTATTTGCCAGCCATTAATGAGTTCCTTCTGCTTGCCCCTCTCATGATGTCAGGAAACAAAACCCTCCTGCTGTTTAAACCTGAATCATGTCGAATGAACTAAAGAGATGCATCAAGATAAACACCGATTATTTTTAAAGTGAGGTAAAGTCCAGTTTAAATTAGAAACCTGTCATTCTGGGAACACTTTTTCTGTCTTGTTAGCTTTCATTCATTAATAGGAAAAAGTGTGTTTCAGTGAAAAGATGCAGACTTGCTCCTCGAAAAAAAAAAAGTGTGACAATTGCAAACAAAAAGTTGTGATGTTTTGTTAATCAACATGGTGTCAAACAGCAGCAACAGAAAGCAGTGAATCTAAATGGATAAATGAAGCCATGAGAAAATCGAAATGAAAAATGTGACTTTTATTTACTTGAAAATTTATTCTGTTTCAGTGCTTCCATTTTAAAATAAATAGATGGCATGGGATCAAAGATAAAAATCAACAAGGATGAAAAGTACATGTGTAACAAAAAAAAAATACGGTGACCAATGCCAGTACAATCTTTTAGGTAACATGAAAATACACTACCGTACAATTAACGATCGACCACCTCTGCCACCCAACCTCCCCAAAAACACCATGCAGCAAGAGAGAAATCAAGTATTCCACAGTTTTTTTGGAGACAGCAGTAGTATCATGTCAGTGACGGCCCTTCGGCTTTAATTGTCAGTGTTAAATCTTAGCGTTTAGTTTAGTTTCCACAATTATATTCATTATTTTCCCGGAGCGCACAAACAGCAGTCTTATTAATTCTTAGTTTTTATGCCCATTCAAAAGGTAAAATCCCCTCAACAAGCAGAAAGTAAAGTGCTCGTGCAACGCTTGGGGTTGTTCTGGAGGCCAACATATGGTTTCTAAAAAACACACAAAAAAGCACTTTGAGTTTTGAAAAAGACAGAGAGAAGAAGAGAGACGACGTGGCAGTGTTTTGTCAACACCTTGGAGGAATGTTCTTTAATGTTGGTACATAACTGAACCACA
>NW_005187528.1:1617739-1625994 GCF_000239375.1 Pundamilia nyererei
TCCCCTCCGTAGTGAATATATCAAATACTGTCATTCGAACAGGTTACAGGGCAGCGCGGAAGTACTCTTCACAACAAGAGTGCGCGAGCCGCTGCTGCGATTTAAGATGGGACAGGCTGACAGAAACACTTGGGGAGGGAAGAAAAGGCTTTGAGGGGAGTTACATTGCATGAAATAAGCCGTCGACAAGTGTTCATGAGTGCACCTTTGTACAGGACAGTTTAAGTAGTGTCCAGTGGAGAGAGAAAACACAACTAAGCTCTAAACATCAGAGAATTCCTGTTATGATGAAAAGACATAACATCAGCTTAAACTCTATTCCACATTGCTTAATTGATAAATTAAAAAAAAAAAAAAGCGCTAAAAAAAACAAAACAAAACATCAAAAAGCATCATTTTGTACCAAAGCCTATCATTCATCCTAAAAATCAAAAAGGATGTTTTGACAAATAAAATTCTTTAAAATGACCATCGTTATTTTTTTAACTTTTTTATTTGCAATACACATATCCAGTGCTACACGATCAGCATCTAGTTTAAAAAGCAGCTGAATAAATAGACGATAGTACCACGATGCGTGAAAGGCCAACGGATGTCTGAGGGATACCCAAGGAGCTCCCCCGTGACTAAAGAAGAAGACAGTTCAGAGCAGCAGGTTTTCTGGAGATCCCTGGTGAGGCAAAATTGGTAATGCCAGCCTGATTCGACAGATTCGACAGTCCACACGGGGAGAAAGTGTAGTTGTGACAGCAGTGTAGTCCTAAAGGGTTGTACAAAGTTCCCTTGTTTCCGATTTTCTGAAAAGAGCGACATAAACCCCCCCAGCCCACCCCGATGTCCCCACCCCCTTTTGTGTCCAAATTTGTCCAAAAGAAGAGGCATTTCTGGAGAGAAGGAAGGATTTTTAGTGCTGCAGCTGAGCTCTCAACCATGACAGTGCTGAACTAATAAATACTTCATGTAAAAATGAACATCCACCACATATGAGGGGGGGGAAATGCCACATGCTTGAGTCATGGTTGTTGTTGAGAAAAAGGAAGAGAAAAAGTAATCAGGCGGACTCAAAATGAACCTGAACAGATCCCACCGACATCACAGGAAGAAGAAGCAAACTGAGCTGGCATTCCCTCTCACATCGCAAGCACCAGACTCACATCGCAAGCACCAGACACACACGCGCGCACACACACACACACACACACCTTTGTTTCTGCCTCGGTCCACCTACAGATGACCGCATGTCCATAGTGGCCTCTCTCCCGTGTAGGTTTCCATCCCAAGCTTTGGGGCGTCATTGCAGTCAGAAAACAAGCAGTGTGAGGATAGGATGAAGTGGATGAAGGTGTGTTTCCAAATCCTGCCTGCTATTTTCCACTTTTCTTTGGCACAGCGCTTCTCTTGGCCTGCCACAGGTGGTTGTGGATGGTCAGGGCGTCCACGCTGACTGACACAGTCTTGGCAGGGATGACGGTAAACTGCTTTCGATCAGAGCTGTACTTATACAGCTTATCAATCATCTTCTTGCTGATGCTCTTGGGTCCGGTGCCCGTCAGCTTTTGTATCTCTTCGGTGTCGGGGAAGTATGAGTAGAGTGCCCGAAACTGGCAACCACCGTCACGAAACAGGATCATGAGGTGGTTGGACTCACACTTCTCCAGCTCCTAGTGGGGTAGGGGAAGGGAGGTGGGTTACAAGGAGATATAACTCCTGGGTAATTTTAAGACAACATTCTTTAAAGACACAACTTTCACCAACTTTTGCATGACGTGCTGTCACTGATTATGAAAAAAGAAATTGATCATGCTTCCAAGATAGAAGTGCCAGTGTTACTTTTGTGATCCCAAAAAGAAAACAAAATAGTTTAAGAAAAACGAGTGTATAAATTACATCAAAATATTCATATTCAGAATGCAGGAACCTTTGGATCACTTAATTCCAGAAGATCCCAGAAGTTCATTTAACAAACATCTCAGGTAGTGAACGTGCGTCTAGTACCACAAAAAGTAGATTGCTAAGGACTGAATTGGTCCTTGTAGCCATGTTAAGAATAAGAATAACTTTATTGATCCCAGAGGGAAATTCATACGTCTGACATGGCTCATTTGCTATTTGTATGAGACTAAATAGCCTGATGTCTTCCAGTACTGATGCATTTTTGTTCCATAAAGTGGGTGAGCAGAGTTGTTCAACATGGCTACTAACGTCTTTATTGTGCATCTTTCCATCACTTCCCCCAGCGTGTCCAGTCAGGCTCCAATTACAGAGCCAGCTTTTCTCATTAGTTTGTCCAGTCTTCTTGCATCCTTGTTTCTGATGCTGCCTCCCCCAGCCTCAGAATGATAGGAGATTTGCAGCAATTTACTGCAGATGTTAGGAAATCTTAGTATTCTTAACAAAAAGAGGCAGCTTTCCCCCTTTTTGTACAGTTCATCTGTATTCAGGGACCAGTCCGGTTTATTACTAGGTGTAAACCTAAGTATTTATATTTTGTTACAACCCCTTTGTCCACCCCACAAACTTTTACAGGCTGGAGAGGGAGCCCTAACCTTCCTAAATCTACTATCTTTTCCTTCGGCAATCGTGGCTGAAGAGTTAGCAGTTCGTCTTGTAATCGGAAGGTTGCCGGTTCGAGCACTGGCTCCGACAGTCTCGGTTGTTGCGTCCTTGGGCAAGACACTTGCAGGCAGAGAGCCCAGTGGCACCAGTGTCCGGCAGCCTCGCCTCTGTCAGTGTGCCCCAGGGCGGCTGTGGCTACAATGTAGCTTGCCATCACCAATGTGTGAATGTGTGTGTGAATGGGTGGATGACTGAATGTGTAAAGGGCTTTGGGGTCCTTAAGGACCAAGTAAAGCGCTATACAAATACAGGCCATTTACCATTTCTTCTTAGAGGTGTTTAATATGAGGTAGTTTTTCTGACTCCAGTCACTGAAGGCTTTTACAAGATCCCTACAGTCAGATTCCTGTCCATTCCTCACACACCAAAAAACAAACAGACAAACAAAACCAAACAAAATCCCACCAGCATCTTTAGAAATACTATACTACATGCTGGTACCACCCCACACTAACCTCTAGGATCTGGTTCTTCTGGGGCTCGTTGACTTTGCCAGCCAGGCAGCAGTGAGAGATTGCATTATGGATGATTGGCTTGTTTGACTTGGCACTGGGCTCCTTGAAGAGTTTGGGGCCTACAGAAGAAAAGCCATGAAAATGTAACAGAGGACTAAGTCTGATGACTGCAAATTTAACTACAGCTACGACACCTACAGTAGGTGTCAGTTGCTTCTGACCAATAAAAATCTCCTTAGCATGTTCAGAAAAAAATATAGTGACCAAAACAGCGATATTCACATATCATTTTAAATGTTCCGAGACTGATATATTGATCTGTTTATCACTAATCAATGAATAACTATAAAAGATTTGTAGTCATAGTAAAGACTGATCACAGATCACAGAAAAACTTGCCAGTATATTCAGCCATGGAAGTGATGGAAGAGGCGGTGGAGCCGTTGTCCCAGTCTCTCTCTGCAGCTCGACTGTTCCGACTGCCTGGAAATGACTCCACAGAGTCACAGCTGGACACAATGGCACATGAATGGGTGGATCAATAATCATGACAGAGGGCTTCTTGGGTAACAAAACAATTTGAATATAGACAGCAAATCCTAAACTTGCATAATATAACAAATTCTTACAAACAGTAAACACATGAAAGAAAGAGTCTAGGAAATTTACCGCTGGGAGCCTGCACCTCCAGAGTTTACGCTGTCGGCCTCGTTGGTAGCGGCAGATGCGAGAGACAGATTGGAGCCTGACTGGGCGTTACTCAGTTTGTCAGCTATGTAAAACAAAAGAGACCATTTGAAAAATGTAGGAAAAGTTTGGTTGTTTTTGTTTCCCATTTAAATGTAATTACAATATTTTATCAATACTGAATAATGAGTCCATTACCAGATTCTAAGAAGGTCTTTGTTTCAGTAAAAACCAACACTTTTATAGATGATATAGGGAGAAGAGCTCTTTAGCTTGTTTTTTCCTAGATCTCAGTAGTTTGGGACAAGAGCCATGGTCTAACCATCTCCATACTCCGTTAGAGGGGCCATCAGGGTCAAGTGACCTAACGAAATGGTGGGACTTTGCCAAAAAGTACGGTACTTTGATGACTCACAGACCATGAGAAACTGTTTCATCATATCTGATGAAATGAATATTGAACTTTCTGATCCAGTTCCAGATATACACACTTATTTGTAACCCTACAATCAAACAAGGTGTAGGCTACATCAGTCCAAAGACATACAGGAGGTGCTAACGTGTATAGAATAAAGCACAAACGTATGGTTAAATGTGGCCTGTAGTCTAAAGTGTTTGGGAAAAGGCCTGCGTGAGCTTAAATGAATCGGCCAATCAGGATGAGAGAAACTTAAAAAAAAAAAGTATGCCAAAGTCAAGGTTGTCATTTCTATCAATAGTGTTTTAAATGAGAAAGTTTTATCTGAAAACCTACTGAGTAATTCAGTCTTTTATTTTGAACAAAAGCCCTCCAAAAACCACTCAGCTTCAACCCTTCTGAGTTTTGGTTCTGCATAAAAATGAAATTTTAAAATCAGCCTGAGAACCAAAATGTCTCAATACTCTAAAAATCAAATAATATTAGTGTCATAAACAGTAAGTGTGGAACATATAATTATTAGTAAAAAATAAAATAAAATAAAAAATAGCCCACAGTCAGTCAATGTACCCCACAGCTCAGCTGGAAAAACAAATGAAGCGCACCATGCTGTGACATTTACAGAAAAACTGATTTTTAGCTAAATGTCAAAGTGGTGATGTAACAGTCTTACCTGTAGAAGAGCACTTGGAGAAATTATCGCTGGAGGATCCCTCTCTGAGGACAGACTTGGGTCTGTGCTTCTGCTTCGGTTTGGGAGTTTTGGGCTTCACAAGGCCTTGTTCCTCAAACATCTCTTGTTGCTTCCTCCGCAGATACTCTTGCTTTATCAGCTCTCGCCGTGTCTTCTCCTCCTCTTTACGCAAACGATCCTCCTCGGCTTTCCGCCTAGTGTTGGCACCAAACACTGGAATTTTAGTAATTTTCCTAACAAATAAATTGGAAATCGATGTCAGTGTGAAAATAATGTACCTGGCTTCGTCACGTTTGAGCTCAGATTCGGCCTCTAGTTGTTGTTTACGTAGTCGAGCCTCCTCTGCTTTCTTCTGCTGCTTCAGCAAAAACGCTGCTCTCTTCTTAGCGAGCTCATCCTCTGCTTTCTGCTCATCCTAGAACATGGAAAAATATAATAAAACAATGTATTAAATCTGCAAATAATAACAAATGTGGTTAAACATCAAAACTGAAAACTATGCAATCTGGTTATTTAATAATTAGAATCACTTTTTCCATTTGGCCAAACAAAAACAAGCAAAAGATTACAAATTCAAAGTATAAATACGAATAAATATAATTTGCATTTCAAATATTTTTTTTAATCAGCAAAATATGAAATTATAAAATGTGTGTCAATGTGAAAAACTATTTATGTTAATCATTTATAATTGAAAGAGTGTATTAGGGAATTAATAGACACTTGAGGATGCCTGTTATTGATTTTTACCTTGAAGAAGAAGCCCAGGACTGACTTCTGCTCTCCATCATCTCTCTCTGTTGTTTTGTCCTCAACACCCCCCTCTTCTTCTTCTTCTTCTTCTTCAGGTGCCTTCAGCTCTGACAGATCAACCTCAATGAGGTGGGTTTTGTTGCGTTGCGCCTCATCTGATGGTATATTCTCTTTCCCTGAACCGTCTGAAGAGTTGAGCTCAGACTCTCTGGTGTTGCTGGACAGGCACTCATCAAAGGACACTTCTGGAGGAGCCAGTGATGTCAGGTCCACTCTGGTCGGCAAGCGAATGTTTGCTTCATCATGAAGTCGGAAGGTGGCACTCCGAACGTGGCCAGATCCTGGCTTGTCAACTGTCTCCACTACTGTGGGGTTTCTGGGACTGTCGGGCTGCTCAGTCCTGGGGGACCTGCCCCCAGCTGAATGCTTTGGGTGTGGCAATGTCTCTGATCCACTCTGGGTGGGTGTGAGGGTCCTGGTGGTCTGGCGGCTCTGCTCCTTGGCCATCTTTAGCTCTGATGGTTTGGATCTGGCGCTTCGGCCAGAGCTTAGTTTGGGGGGTTTCCTGGTTGGAGCGGTGCTAGTGCCAGAAAGATGCTCCACAAAGTGAAAGCCTGCTCCAGTCTTGGAATCTCCGTTTTTGTCGCTGGTTTGAGCAGGAGGTGGAGCTGCACCAGGTGGGGACTGTACATTCTGTTTCATCAACATCTCCTGCTGCAGTGAAAGCTGCATCATTTGTTGCTGGATGCTGCCAATAGCTTCATTTAGCAGCTCGATAGAGCGACTGCACTCATTCAGGTCCAAATCTTCATCCAGATAGAAGCTTCCACCGTTCCCTTTCTTTTCTGCTTCTAAGGCACCAGACGGGGTGGTCTCATCCACTTCCTTCTCCCCTCTCATGGTATCAACACACATATCATCTTTACTTGATGGTCCTTTCTCCCCATTGAGCTCATCTTTAGAGATGTCAGCTTTAAGCGGGTTGGGTAATGTGTCACTCCTTCCTCCACCTTTCTTTACTATATGCAGAAAGGCTGCTTTTCCCAGCTTCTGTCTCTGTCTCGCTGACAGTACTTCCATCTTCTTCTTCTGATGCTCAATGGCACGCCGCTTCTCTTCCAGCTGCATTCTGAGCTGGACCAGTTCAGAAGCCAATACATTTGCACCGCCACTGCCTGTACGAGAGGATCCTCCCAAGGGGGAAGAGGGGCTCTGGTCCCTCTTAATCCTCCATGAGGAAGCCAGGGGGCCACTGCACTCTGATCCATCTGGAGTGGTCCTCTGGGAACTGGAGGCACTGGAGCGCAGGTCATGGTTGCTGCCAAAGCGCTGCTGCTGAGCTTTACGCTCAGCAAAAGAGGTCATGCGCACGCTGCCACTGGCCATGCTGCTGGCCTGGGAGTGTGTGCTGAGACAGGGGCTGGAACGACCGCTGCCACCATTAATATCTTTGTCTTCATGCTCTTTCACATTCATGTCTTCTTGGAGTTTGGCTGATTCTTCTTCCTCCTCGTTGAAGGCTTTCCTGGGCCAGAGTGTTTCTTTAGTGGTTGCGGCTTCATCCAAATCCTCTTCCTCCTCATCCAGGTCCCCTAGGTCACCGTCCTGACCATTGCCAGGCTTTAGTTCTTCAGAATCTGAATGCAAGTAGAAACCCTCAGCTGGGTCCCTGGAGGAAGGTTCCACACTGCTGCTGACAGTTAGCCTGAGACTTGCCTGACTTTGAACAGGCTCATCTGACAAGCCTTCCTCAGCTGGAGGAGGAAATGTTTGGTTCAGATTGGAGGGAGCTTTCCTGCGAACAGCAGATGTAGATCCATTTTCTCTGCGTAAAGAGCCCCTTCCTGCAGACCGGGACACTTCACCACTCTCCTCCTCCTTGTTTAGGCATACAGACTTCTCTTTAGCCGTTTTGAGCACGGCAGGCATTAGTGGTTCAAGGTAAAAGCTATCTGGTGTCAATTTGGAGTCAGTGGAAGGTTTGGATCCAATTACAGCAGCTGATTGTGTCCCCTCAACCCGTTTGGAGATGGCAGGACCATCACTCTTGGCTACGGTCACCAGAGTTTCTTCCTCATCCTCCGTATTGACATTAGTCAGAAGGCTGTGGCCGTTGACTCTACGTACTGGAGGACGTGATGGCTGGTGTACAGAAGTCTGGTGTTTGGGAGTGACATTGATGACATTGGATGCCAGGCTGTCCTTACTAATTGAGCGAGCCAGACTAACGCTGTCACCAGAAGCTAGGTCTGCATCACTGTCGGTGGCTGAGTGCAACAGATAAGGGCCCATTGTGGACACTGGTCTGCAGAAAGAGATCATGAGAATAACCTCAGCTGTAAAGTCTGTACTATATGCACAATATAAATAGTCCTTACAGAATTTAAAAATTTATTCATTTTTTTGCCTTAATTACACAGTTAAGACCTACACTGGTCACATAAACAAGTTAATCACAACTAGCTGTATGAAGAAAGCCTTTTATTTTAGATTAAAAGTGCAATTATTCCAAGTACCTCTGCCTCTTGTCGGGCCATGCTACTACAGAGCCTCTGACTTGTTGTCCGTCCATCTGAGTCAAGGAGTTCGAGCGGTTTCTCAAACCTACCCAGAAATACACAGGTGCAGATTT
>NW_005187528.1:1627612-1629753 GCF_000239375.1 Pundamilia nyererei
TCTTATATCGGGATATGAGATTTTGGTCATATCGCACAGCCCTAACCATGGGAGACCACGAAACACTACAATGTAATTCACCACATATGCATACTTCCTTCTCTAATAGGCTTTAATAGTTTAATAATCTTCACTTAATCTACTGTAATACTTACGATCTTTAAACTCCTGGAGGTCTCTGGGCTGGACAAACTCTGGCTTTACTGTCTCAAACCACCAAAACAGCTCAGCGATGAACACCATCACATTGTGCTACACAAAGAGCAGATGGCACGTTATAATACTTAAAATTCACTCTGCAGTACAAATATCTGACAGTTTTTTGTACCTTGAGCACAGGCGGTGAATAGAGCATGTCCTCTGTTGTCAGATAGAAACTTTTATTCAGGTACTCATTGGCAAATTCTCTGAGGAGCTGGATGTTGTACAGGCTATCAGCGATAGAAGGGACTTCCTTCAGGCAAATATCTAATCAGGTGCACAGAGAGCAGGTCAGATCAGGACAACTTGATGACATGATGGCTATAAATGTCACACTGACTGGACAGTGACAGTAAGTAGGAGCAAGTGACAAAAATAGCATCACACAGTTATTAAATTGAGCATGTAAGTAGAGCAAGTCTATTGGCCCCTATAGAAAAATATTATTTGAGAGTGATTTGTGAGATGTAGGTAGTGAACGTGTGTGTGTGTTCGGGAGACAGAGAAAGAAAACGCACAGGCAAGAGCATCATACCTTCCAGCTTCATGAGATCGGAGCAGTAGTAATGGACTACAGTGAGCAGTGCAGCTCCATCACAAACATCCCTCATCAGATCTTCCAGCAATGGAAAGAAGGGCAGCTGTCGACCGGAAGCATGTTCCCGACGATACCGTACCTAACCACCAGGGGGAGAGAATCAGGGTTTTATGAGAAGATAAGCCACAACACACATCCCTGGAACTACCAGTCAAGTGGCACGACACAAAACATCCTACATGGAGTGACTAATATCACAAATACAAATCTCTTTCACATCACAGTAACATCTGATGTGTAAGTTTTTCTTCCAGTTAATGTTAGAACTAATTTAAGCATCAGATCAAGGTTCTCCCCAGTGGTTTCACAGTAAAATGGCATTTGTAATGAAAGCACCAGTTAAAGGCTTCATTTAAATTGATCAACAGCACGTTTAGTGAAGTCTGTTAAAGATGGTTCCGAATGACAAAAGCCCCAGAGGCACCATGATCACCCAATCGAGGGAGAATCCTTGAGACCTGGTTAACTGTGAGAAGATGAAGGTGAAGGTGTTAAAGAGCAGTGACATGAAGAGCACAGAGTAAAAGATCAGTTTTCCATTGACTTTAATGACAAGCAGACCACCAGCGGTGAAAACCAGTGAAACCAGGTAACACGAACCAGCTGACCCAAATGTCAACAGCTTTAATCACTGGCTCACTTTTTGTGAAACAAGTGTATCATTAATACAGAAATTCAGCCTCCCAAGTCACATTTATTTGAATGCCTACTCTTTGAAGCTGGTAATCATTTCAAGAACTCACTGAGGAAATTGAATAGCAACAAGTTAATTAAATGAAACAGACAAATGCACACCCATTTTAGAAGCTAAAAATGAAATCACATACATCCAGACCTGACAGAAAGCCCAAGTACAATGTACTAACTTGTAGTGCTACATTTACCTCCATGTTAGGAAGAGGTCAACTCTGCAAACTAGAACAGGGAAAACTAGAACTGGAAGGTGATTATTATTATTATTATTATTATTATTATTATTATTATTATCATCATCATCATCATCATCCTATGTGCACATGTGTGTACACATGTCCTGCAAATGCCGCTTAATTTAGTGGGCAAAACTGAAGCTATAACCTTTTCCAGATATAATATTAAATTTCGACTTCGAAGGAGATGACACATAATAAATTCAAGCATAGTTCCACATTTAGTTATACTAACAGCTAGGGCTGTGCGATATGACCAAAATCTCATATCCCGATATAAGAATTCTATCGTCCCAATAACGATATAAATCACAAAAATGTAACATTTTCTGTAAATTCTGTGAATCTCGGGCAGCTCGACTTGCGGGAAGTGTTTCCAGCTGGGTGTAGTGTACCTGGAGTCGAGTGTTTTA
>NW_005187528.1:1630429-1643173 GCF_000239375.1 Pundamilia nyererei
AATGAACTTTAATCTCGCTCATGGAGGGTATTCCACAAAACTATGCTGGGGCAGTTGTTGTCACAAGTCACGGGTGAAACTAACAACCAAACAAGAAGCTGTACTACAGGACAAGTTCTACGTTAGTGAGTCTCCTGACTAGGAGGGATCACTGTACCGCTTCGGAGAGTTCCTCTGGCCCCAGCATGCAGTGGGCCAGCTCGTGCATGACATCAGGCTGATACACAGAGCAGAGATACTGTCAGGAGATTGTGGGCATATAGGAAAACAGTGCGTGAGAGCGGAAGAGAGAAACTGGAGGGAGAATGACAAAGCAGATCAGTGAGAGAATGTGGCCAGTAATGGGTCTGCAAAGCAAAGGAGAGGTGTAGGCATGGATTTTTCTCGTATTCTCACTAGGCAAGCAAATACCACACACATCTGCGCACAGAGAATCCACATGGCCTACTTGAGCTTGAAATGAGATAGCACACACTGCATAGCTTAGAGGAAAAAAAAGTTTGGACACAAAGGTTAGAATAACCTTACACCTTAGTGACATATTTGCCACAAGGGGGAAAAAAAGAAACAAACTAGCTGTCAGCCTTCTCCCCCCTGCTGACACGCTGGCTACATGTAGCACGTAATGAGCTTGAATGAGCCATGGAGGAGTGTGCGCACACATCAACACAGAACTATGCGTGCAAAGGGCAGAGGGGGAAGAAAATGGGGTTATGGGGCCTGGCATCCAACTTACAGGGACTAGCTTCCAATACCATTTGGAGGGAGACTATCCAGTTTGCAGGGATAAGAGAAGGGGGAAGGAGGGACAGATGAGGAACAGGAGCAGAAAGATTAACACGTCAGAGGTCAGAGACAAAAGGATTGGATCTGCTTCCAGTTTAAACAGATAAGAGTAGAGGAAGGTCAGAACAACATCAAAACGCCATTAGGGAGAAACATTCATGTGAGCGCTAAGGATGCTGTTGCTGTTTTGAAACAAGTGATTGCTTGACACACCTGGATAAGACATGGAGATTTCTAATAAAGGAACCTATTTTTGAGTGGCTTTACCTTTTGATGGCTAGGGGACTCCAGTGGGTGGTGCTTGACTTTGTGCTCCCTTTCTGCAATCTCCCTCATCTTCATGTTTACCTGCAGAAGAAAAAAAAAGAATAACAAAACAATTATTAGTATGTTTGCATGGAGTCAATAAACCACACTACTGAATGGTAATAGAGGGCTAGGAACCGGTTAGCAACTATCTGGCGACCACTGAATGCAAATGGAAACTGCATATTAAGCTACTGTTTGGAAAATTGTTCCCGCGAGTTGCTGGCTGACAGTGGATGAAATCATTGACAAAGAGGATGTAGCAACAAAAACCTCCTTGTGGATATTTTGATTGCAAATAGATTTCTATGCTTGCCTGTAGTTTGCTTGAATGACATCTGTAGTGAAATTTGAAAAAGTGTGATGCAAGGCAGAAACAAAACATTCACTTTCAAAATAAAAGCTGCACCCCAGCCTATAACCAAAACATTTCACTTTCAAAGCAACTTGTTTCAGTTTCAGGTATGCGGTGCACTTTTCACAAATTCACAACAGCTTGGTAAGTAATCCGTACAAATGATAGATAACCACGGCAATATGCTAGGGACAAAACATTTGCAAAGAGGTTGCCATATACTTTTTTGCGATAAGTTTCATGCTAATAGTGGCCAGTAACCTTAGAGAAGAGCTTTCTGGATATAGCAGTTAGTTAGTGAGGCATTTGGAGCAAAATTAAACAACTGCCTAGTGAGAAATTGCTAATCAGGTCAGAATTTTCTTGACGCAAACTTGACAATGTTAGAACAAATTGCTTTTCTGAAATTTAATCCAAAAAAAATGTAAACCATTTAAATATTGCGCTAGTAGACTAAAGAACATATTCTTAGTCTCATGAATAAAGAGATTTATATCACAGTTAATATCAGAATAATTAGATTAAAATTTCCAAGATGATAAAAACAAAATGTGCATTCTGGCAGATTAATGTGGAAAAAATATTTTAGGACTATATCCCCCATCTCCCATAGACTGACAATGTTCTTTCAAAAGACAACTACAACATGAACTTGAGTCTGTGCGTGTAACAGACCTAGACTCCTGTCTATTGGACTATATCCAATCATCAATGACATAAGTGGACCACTTTATTCAGAGCCCCAGGAATAAAGCCAGCTGGATTTTAGAGGATAAAAAGCCTAAACAAGATTTGTTGTGAAAAAGTTTAATAATAATGATGATAATATCCTGCTGTGCGTCTTATCTGGGTCATGAGTGTCTATACCTTGTTGATCCAGAAAACCATAGCATCCTCCAGGTCAAAGGGCAGCTCCTTAGAGGCACTGAAGGTAGAGAAGCGCTTGACAGAGGCCACCACTTTCTCTATGCTGATCATCTCCACTGTGTAAGCCATCATCAGGGCATCGATCATGGGCATGTGAGCACTCTGAGTGAAAGTCAAGAGCAGAGCACATGGCAGTTCAATCCTGCTGTATTTTTTTTCAGATTCCAATGCAAACAGGCAGAAATTTTAAAGTTCCCAAAACATAAAACATTACAAAGTGTTAGGTAGATGATTATACGGAACCTAAGCACCTATAGCAGGGTTCTTTTAACATACACTTTTCTAAATTAGCACAATCATCACCGATGCAGCAGAACAAGAGGTATTTTTTTTGGTAATCATTTACAGTTTTCAAAGACACTAAAAGCCACAAAACACTCAGTATTTCACTTCTATAAAATATGCAACTGCTTGGAAAGAGGAAAAAAAACTAAATGTTGCAGCCATTAAACTTTTTAATTTTAATGTTCCTCGTCTCATAACACCATATGTTAAATTATCATAAAAACTACATATTAATGCTGGGTGTCATCATTCATTGGCTAATTTCGTCGCACCATCCCACAGACACAGGAAAATCTGGATTGGATTGTTTGGGGGGGGTTTTTTGTTTTTTTTGGTAGGGATTTTCTCATTTCAAACGGAGATGAGAAACAGCCCGAGACGCTTCTCGTCTTCCACCCGTCTCCTTTTTGTGTGTTAGTCTTTCTTCGTATCAACTTTGATGTCAAAACAGTTTTATTTATTTATTTTTCTTACTTGAGTCACAGCGAGTGTCTGAGAGGAAACGATATTCAGAACTTCCACTGTTTCCGCTGGAGCGTTGCTGCTTTTTTGTTCGCTTTTTTAACTGTCATCACTTTGGTGGGAACACCTTAGAAAGCCGTCCCTTTTCTGGGATCCTCTTTAGACACAACTGATTCTGTTTCTTCACTTGGACTTTCTCCTTCTTTATTGCCATAGCGCTCCAGGGTTCTCTCACGTCACATAGTTTATCACACTTCAAACATTTCTTTTGGAGCCTTAACAGAGCTTTTCTATATATGCTTTAGTAATCCACAACTCATCTTCCATCCATTCATGCAGCACCTATATTGTTTTAAAAGTTAGTAATGACTAAGCGTCCTACTATTTAACAACCACTAACATCTGTGAATACACAGAATAGACTTATTAAATAATGTTGCTATCCGTGGCTTCAGTGGTACGGCCAGGAGGTTCTTAAACAAGTGTGAAGCTTTAAATAACCACAATGGCTTAATCAAAGCTGAAGTCTCTCAGTCGGCACAGTAGGTGTCCAATGTTAAACCCGCTCTTCAACTCCTAATGCAATCAAGAGGCCCAGCAGGGGCATCCCATCACCCAGCGAGCCGACAGCTGATGCCTAAAAGTCAAAATATTGATCCTCGATGGTCAAAGTGCTAATTAGATCCAATCAAATACTAGGGAATCTTAAATTCCCTTTGGCTAGTGAATCTTTATTTTGTAAAAGTCCACTACTAAGTATTGTTACTTATGTAAAACATCACAGGCAGCACCTGAAACTATAACAAAACTATTACAAAACACATATATAACAACACACACAAGTTTCAAGCAGTGCTTTGTGCAACACACTGCTAGCTTAATCCAATTGGTGATGGAAGTGCACAGAGATTAGGCTTGTTAACATAACAAATGAGAGCTATTCAGAGCTTTCTCCACTGAATGACCTACATGAACACAAACAACACTAAAATACATTTCCAAACAAACTAACATGGTATTGTCTGAGACATGGAAAAGTTAAGAAAACAAAGTAGGAATGACTATTGTACATACGGGAATCTAAAAACTGCTTAGCTCTGGTAGCTCTTGGTCTCAAAATCAGACTAAAACGTTTTCATGAAAGAAGCCAACTAAAGGGTAGGGCTGACCTAAATACCATTTTGGGGGCTTTTAGGGTTTGTTGAGAATTATTTGCAAACAACTGAATCTTTGAACACTGAGAGAATCATAGAGCGAGGTCTGGGGACGGAGGCAACCACTGTACCTACAACAGTTTTAGGAGCCCTTTTAGTTTTTTTGTGGTTCAAATGCTTCCTTGGACACCAATGAACATAACATAACATAACATAATAGGCCGAGGGGTAAAAAACGTAAACATTTGTCGATGGAGTGAGACTTTTGCTCTAATTTGCCAAATCAGGCAGCTCTCTTGGCTGAACCACACTTATTACTTACAACAGCGTAAAGGGTAAGAAAGACAGCCCTTTCATTTTTGCTCTGCATGTGGGGCAGGAAAACCCTGACTAAATTCTCCAAAATTTAAAATGGCTCAAAGTCTTAGCAGGATATAATACTACAAGAGCAGAGAGGAACCCCCCCCCCCAAAAAAAGAAGCCAATATTATTCTTTACCCTAACTACACTATAAATAAAGCCCATTGATTCTGAACAACAACATACTTAATTCAATTTAAAACATCCAATGTGGTCTGCAGAAAACAACAAAACATATTTAAACTTGACATTAAATAACATCAAAATAGCATATTTAGGATACATGAAAGTGTAAGATGTTCAATCTTTTGTTCTCCTATAACACCACGGCTTTCAACAATGCAGCATGTAGCCCCATGTGGAGCAGGGGCTGCTGGTGCCCCAAGCTCTGTGTGTACACACTGACCATGTGTGCGCACACACTATAGTATAAATTGGTCTACAACAAAGGGTAGCTTCACAGGATTTTTCAAGCCCCAGCTGTTTCCCAAAAAAGAGACAGGCAAGGTGCAGAGGAAGTGTCTGTAGGTGTAGGATCCCCTTCATTTAAACAGACACGCAAAGTAGGAAAACACAGGTTGCTATGGAAACACCTTGTCAAGTCAGCAATATGGCAGTGGGGGTTTCAACAGTCTGTCACAGATAAGTGGTGTCCTGTTCAGGATTTTCTGACATCCTCACTTGGCTTTGTGTCTGGCCGCTTACATACCGGCCTGCCTGGATTATTGTATCAGACTGCTGGGAGGAAAAGCAGACGTACATCACTTAGGAGCCAGCCTGCAGAGGAAAGGCCTGCTCTACACCACTGCTGGTTTCCATGGTAACAAAGGGGTAGGAAGTAGGGAGATGTCTAAGAGCAAATGAGGCTGTTGGTGTTCATCCTATCCTGTGTGAAGTGCTCTTAGTTAAAGTGTGATACATCGTATTTCATCACCAAGGGTTCTGCATTCATTCACACGGATCTGCCATGGTGACTCAAGCTGTGCAGATGTGGAATAAATGCAGAGGGCATTTAACCTCATTATGAGGTGATCTGTGAAAATCTTACAAGGATTACACTTGCCTCAAGACAACTAAATGGGTCAACAGGGCAAGTACCCAGTCACCAACATCTTTACCATTTTGCTAAGTAGAAAGCTTGAGAAAGGGAGGACAGCTAGGCTGGATAAGCATTTAAACTGAGCGTTTAAGGAGCTTTTCCAACAGATGGATGAAAATGAAGGTGAGAAAAATACCAGACACAATAAATTCATTTCAACAAGGTATTAACACAAGAGCAAACCTCTTAATACTAATGCCCCCCCACTCTGAGGGAGCACAGAGATCAGTTTATTTAGCAGGATTTCTATTTTTTAATGATCCAGCGGAGAGTCATTTTAAAAGTATGTTGCTTTTGCATATGATTGCAGCAGTGATTGGAAAACTGACCAATGCAAAAAATGAATAAAAAATAAAAAAATCATAGTGCATCTCTCTTACTCCTTAGTTGCTCACGTCAACTTGAGCTATCACACATTATGTTTGATTTATGTACATTTAATTAAAGTTTACTTGTTAAAATATGTGTCAAAGGGATGTACTACAAATCAAATTCACCATAGCCAGGCTTTTTTGTGTTAGCTGGATCACCAAAACCTAAAACTGCTTTCCTAGATAACGAGTATCGCAGTAGAGGTCATTGACTTTACCTGTTAACCCAGGCTTTCTAATTTAGGATTTGTGTATGGAGTAAGAGTCAAATGACCTCTCAGCAAACAAATACATTACAAATTTTACAGCATGCTTCATTCAGAGGTATTAGAAAGGCCTACCTCAAAAGTTTGCATGTAAGGAATGCATTTCTTCCTCAGAGAATATATAAAGTGTTTAGAGGCCACTAAAAAAGCAGCGCATTAAAAATACGTTAATCAAAGCTGATTTTTAACCTCGACACTGAACATACACAAGGCCACAAATTTACTGAATATGAGATAACTGCATCAGTTAGTGTTGGTTATTGACAAAGATTACCTAATGTCAATTTCTGTTTCGAAGACCAGAATTATCTCTAACTTCTATATTTCCAGGTATACTTTAGAATGATTCAAATAAAATTAAAAAACAAAACAATGTAACCAGTGCAAATTATTCATTTATACCGATGGTGGAATTTCATATTTGAAAATGTTTAAACTGGTGCTGCTTCACTCTGCTTTTATCAACACAAGTTGTAGCCATATTATTTAAATAAACATATTTATATGTATTGTCAGTTAAGAAGTGAATGGGGACCTTTGTGTTAAACTAGTGGCCAATTCAATGACCAAAGAGTTGCAGGATTACACTGTGCAGGAGTGCCAATTAAACTGTGATTAAAATTGCAGTGTCTGACACTGTTGCACTGGTGCGGGATTTGGCCAAATTATTAATTTGATTATGCCCAACTCTGCTTTTGGATAATTCTAAAATAACCAACTTCTTTCAGATTTAGTAACCAAAATATCTACAGTGTTATCAATAACAACCAGTAGAAAAGAGTAAGCTCATCAGTAATAATAATTACTGACAACTAACCTCTGCCTCCTGTTGTATTTACATAAAAAACACACGGTGGTTTATCTGATACTGTGGTATCATCTTTTAACATCACAATGATGTTTATCTTTTAACTTGTGTAAAAAGAGCAAACTGTTAGTAAAGATATGAGTAACCTGTAAGTAGTGGAAAAAGACTCATTACAAAAGCATATATAGTATGAAATAAGTGTTTGTGTTAATTAAATTAACTGAAGAGTTTAGCCACAACAACACCTTTGCACAATGAAGGGGGGGGGGAGGGAAAAAAAAAAATCACACCCACACCTTTCACGGTAACCCCATACACACCTTGCATGCAAGCAGTCAAATGTCACTTATCCATTTGAATAGATATGATGCAGGAAATATTCAAATATTCTGGACACTGTACTAAAGCAAAGCATGCTTAAAACTCTTTACAAAGTGGATAATGTAAAGAATCTGCAAATGTTTTTGGTTTTATGTGCACTGACAGATGTTTTTAGGTTTGCTGGTATCGCTGGATAATAATAAACGGACTACTAACTTTCACTGACTTCACTGAAGAAAGATAATGCATCTGAAGCAGGAAGAGCTCATCCCCTGATAGACAATCTGTGCTGCTGAGATACACTTTGTAATTGCTATTACAGTTTCACGGCCTATATGAGACTGCATGTGTCAGCTGATCAATAAAAGCATTAACATACCAGTATTATAGTACGTTTTAATTTCAAACCCAAGCAGCAGCTACATGTGAAAATAACAAATCAGCTCCCAAACTTATTTTTCCACAAATTCATTCATCACTAACCTGCTAGCCCCTGCCCTTCCGATTTCATGTTTCCTTACTGGCTTTCAGGAGAGAAGATAGTTTACTTTAGGCTTTGGAGATCTACCACAAGGTGGAGGGCCAATCTAACAAGAACATGCAGCAGGGTGAGGCCTTCCTTATGTACTGCTACACCAGTTTACCATGTGTCAAAGCAGAACAAGTACTACTAACTGTCCATCGACTGGACAGGAGACTCACTAGACAGGCAGGTGACAATATTAGGTGTTATTGCCACAAAATACTGCAAAATTTGAGAGGATTTTGGACTCACCATTTTGATCGGCATACAGGCCAGGTCCCCCTCTGTAACGGGTGTGTCATCACTCTCCACCACATAAATGCCCTTCCTGGACAGAGCTTGGATGACAGACATGTGGGACTGAAGAGACGCTGCCTGCTCAGTTTTGAGGATGAGGGCACACACACGGCAGTAAAGCTCACAGGACAGCAGCAGACGAATGACAGGTGGCTTGATGTGTTCCTGGTCATACTGGTCTGTATAGAACGGGTCCCTTAAGTCCTCTGGAATATGGTCTGCAATGGAGAGAGTGTTTGAGGGGGAAGTCAGTGCCCAAAATACAGGAAACATCCTGAAGCAGTATGTGAGGTTAACACTAGATCAAACTATACATGGACTGAAGACATACAAAAGCTGGTTAAGATAACATACAAAATACTACATGAAAAAGCAGCCACAGCTCTGACTGCCTCATCTACAGGCTACAATAATGTGACAAAGCCCAGTGCTTTCCATGTAATATTTGTACTATACCACTATTAGTTTACTTGTAGCAAACATGAACTTTTGTAATTGCAAATTACAAAGCATTTCCTCAGGAGCGTATCAGGGAAACAGATCCTTGATAAGCCAAGACCTCAGTGAGACTCCTCAGGTGACACTGTGGACTTTGCCAGCATTAATTCAACAGTGCTGCAGCACAAAAGCCCCCCCCCCCCGAAACCCACAAAAAAACCCAGTTGACCTACAGAGACAATTCTGTTGCTTTGAATATGAAGTCATTCTCAAAAACAGAAACCACAGCCATATATGGGCATGAGACAAAGCGGCTCTCTCGAGGCATGCACAAACTACATTTTTACTGTAAGGTAAACCAGACACAGGAATAAAATGGGTGTAAAGGCATGTGCAAACCTGTCCAAATTCAAAACAGAACCGGGACATGATTGAAATGACCCTGTTCTGTAAAATCTGTTCTTAACGCTGTCTGAGCCCCAGTAATACGGCATGAGCTGTGTGTGTGTGTGTGTGTGTGTTGTGTTCTTAGCCTCTGCACTGACTGACAGGATAAAGGGAGCCACTCGTCAGCAATCTCCTATTCACAAAAACTGGATGGTGGATAGCTTCTAGCAACTGGTTTAGTGGATGATGAAGTACCAAGCGCAAAAGATGAACTGTAAAAGCAGGCAGGGTACATATGTACAGAGCCTTTGAGAAGAATGTAAATTCAATAAAATTTTAAGGAAAGAATAATTCCTTAATAAACAATCGACACAATAGACTTATCATGTATAAAGCTGTAAGTTTAGAAAACATCAGATGCAGGCTTTCTTTTCCAATTTCTTTTCCAAAGGTCAAGAATAAGAGAATTTTTGCGGAGATAACCAATATAAATGACTAATTTATTACTATATTGACTGTAAAAAATGTGTGCCTGAATACTGATTACAAAAAAAAAAAAAAAAAAAAAAACAAACCACAGACTTGAGGAAATTTTAATTACCGTAATTGTCGGGCTATAAGCCGCTACTTTTTGCACAAGCTTTGAACCCTGCAGCTTTTAGTCAGGTGCGGCTTTTCTATGGATTGTCCATGATTTTTGTCATATCGTAAGACGATTTGTTTTGTTTGTTCCGCTGTTGTACGGCACTACGTTGCCTGGCGGAAGGGCATGTGATCAGACACACAGTATCGGGGTTCAAGAGTGGTATGTTGGTCACATGTCCATCCGCCAGGCAACATAGTGCTGTACAAGTAGCGCGAAAAACAAACTTCAAATTAACGCTACGTGTTCAGCGGGAGTCGTGGATGACGAGCGGCGATAAACTTGCGAAAAGCAAGTTATGCTCAACTCCACCGGTGGAATCTGACAGCGTGGAAAAGTGTGAAAACATCCATGATCACCAACGGATTTCGAAGGGCTGGACTGCTGCATGATGGAGAGGAGGACACCGCCACGGCCCTTCTGAGGGTGTTCGACTCTGACACTGACAACGAGGATTTCTTTGGTTTTGTAAGCGACAACAAAGGAAAGAAGCTGAGAGTGGATGACGAAGCCATCCTGAGCCTGTTCGTATCCGACACTGGAGGAGAGGACTTTGGTGGTTTTAGTGCGCAGGAAGAACAGAAAGATGGTGGTGAATGACTGACTTTTCTTCTTGTTAAAGCCGTGTCACTGCACCTGAGCCTAAAAGGTAGTCCGAATCTATTTTTCTGGTGTGCTATAGGTTACTGTTATGTACTACATTTGTTACTCATTTATGAAGCACAGTACATGTTTCGTACTTGTAATTACCACTACTTGTACATATACCTAAAAAGTTATGCAAATATGTACCCATAACTTGTTTTTCAAAATATTAATAAAAGGGGTGTGTCTCCAAACAGCCATCTCTTTCCTGACAATTCCCTTTGTGCATATTCTCTTACATATGATAAGTCAACATTGAAACACCTGCGGCTTTTAGTCAGGTGCGGCTAATGTATGTACAAAACAGAATTTTCCCCTGATTTTAGCTTGTGCGGCTAATATTCAGGTGCGCTTTGTAGTCCGGGAAATACGGTATAATGAGGACTTGATTATTTTACTTAACATCACAGGTTGGGGGTTCCTAAATTGCATCAAAATGCAAAACATTTCTTTTCTACTCTCCTCTCTTGTGATGTTAAATTTGTTTCTGCCCCTCCATGAGCACACACCCTGACTTCACACAACCTCTCACCGTCTTGTCATTTGGTGATGAAACTTATGAAGTAATTAGGAGCTTTTGTTCTCATGCATCAAATCTGATAATGTAGAAATATGACCAAAAACTTGTATCACAGGGAAGTGGGAAATGCAGCTTTAAAACCTATTTTGAACTTTTTGTCCAAAACCTAGCAAAAATCATTTTGTCTCTAGGTTGTAGTCATCTATTTGATTCATACAACTATAACAATGAGTAAGAAGGTGGTATAAGTTCATCAGGGCTATGATATAGTGATATAAGGCAATTGAAAGAAAAAACAACAATAGCTGCTGTATTTGTCCACTAATATAGTAGTTTACATATCTGGTATCCTGCCCAGAACATGATGAACATTTGTTGTTGTGTAAAAATAAACTGCAAAAAAGTATTAAATTTAAAATCGCAGATTTAATATATTTGCCATCCCGCCCTTATTTCAGTAGCTGCTCAGATCATATCGATCCTGTAATCGGTATTCTGCATGCATCACTGAAACACAGGCCAACATGCTGCCAACCCCCATAAGAAATGAAGACGTCATTGCACAACAATAATCTATTACACCAAACACCCAGCAGTTTTGATCATTCCTAAAGAGCAGTGTTTGAGTATATAAACAAACAGTAACATTGGAGTAACTGTGTGTGAAAACAAAAGGGTCTGGTCAGGGCGAGTCTTCACGTTTGAATACATTCAACAGACACTGATGTCATGTGGCAGCTGCCCCCCTGTGTTCCTATTACCCAGAGCCAGGCTGACAAATTTACTAACTGGGATGGGGTGGAGCTGGAGAACCTGGCCTGGCAACAAGACCCAGCAAAGTCAGCCAACCAGGACCAGGACTATACCATGGTCAGCACAAGCAAACATGGGCAAGAACCAGTACTGTGCATGCAGCCATCACAAGTTCTAACCCTTGCTGGTGTTGTGTCTGGCTGTCTGACACGCATGTTGCCAGCAGCTGTGGCAAACATAGAGGGTAGTAAGGACAGGAGACCATATTGACAAATACAACCTTGTGCAAGGAGGAGGGGAACCAGACAGGTGAAAACAAACTAGATGAAAACTAGATGACCCCAACATCCAAAGATTGTTATACTCTTTACAATGAAATTACATCACAGCTCTTTAGGCTGTTTCTCTCCGTCAGCCAGTGAACAAGCCAAGCAAACAAGAGTACACTGTAGCAAAGACCAGATGAGCCATAGGGTGAAAATAAAATGGCCCTAATTTATTGAGTCCCCATGGGAAAAGGCAATTGTGACTGCAGCTGAGAGTTCCCTCCTTCTGGGCCACCAAAGCACTGGGCTGCTTTACACTTTCCATTGTAACAGAAAAGGATCTCCAACCAAGTTTGTGTGTGGTGCATCATTTTTGTCCTTAGGAAGTGGCTTTTAAGCACCATCTTTCAATCTGCATCGTTAGCCAAGGCCTATGATGACAGACAGTGAAATGACAGAGCAGACTCCTACAAGCCTTGATATGAACTCAGACAAAAGTATGAGCCTTAGTAATGAACCTTAAACAAAGAGGGCTTTAGAGCAAAATGCTGGCCTTAAAAAACAGGCAATGGAGACAATAGTTTTCCATCCATAACCCAGATTACCTTTGAATCCAATCTTGCTGTCATTTGTTTAGAATGAATGCACCACTGGCATTAGGAAATCTGAGTAATGACCACAAATATAAAGAGACCACAAAATACAAAGGAAAGCTTGTAATAAGCCTCTGAAATAATGGTCAGAGACTAAACTGAGCCAGCACACACACACA
>NW_005187528.1:1644963-1657570 GCF_000239375.1 Pundamilia nyererei
ACACTATATCGGATTCATATCGGTATCGGCAGATATCCAAATTTATGATATCGGTATCGGACATAAAAAAGTGGTATCGTGCCATCTCTAATACAAAGTAGAGTCACCAAGCAATGTGGTGCATAGACTGCATGAAAGTCACCACATTTCCAAACTTCCTCAAGCATTAGTAGAAGCACAAAATCATGTATGAGCAACTCATGTAAGTGTAAAGTGTAGATATCCCCACTGCAACCAGTGGATCCAGTTTACCTTAAAGTCATCTCTTACTAAAAGGGTTCCATAGCATTTCTGTAACTCTCTCCTGTAAATTCATATATTGGTGAGCTCTCACTTAACTTAAGGGATTTCACATCATACCCACCAAGTTAATGTGGCATACATTTTCCATGATATAAAAGTGTCATATTTTAATATCAATGGCATAGGAATTTCTTGCGTGCACATTCCCTAGCATGCAAAACAAGACAATCCAGACATGTTAGACAGCCAGACCAGTGTGTCAGGCTTGACAATTTAGTACCTACAGACTAAGCTACATCAACAACCTTTAACCCTAAGCACAACACTATGCGAAATATGCAAGAAAACTGTTCACACATAAAGGTGGAACCAAGAAACTTGTTTCACTACTTGTGGGGAGGAGAAAAACAAACAAACAAAAAAAACTGTCAAGTTCAACCGAGCTAGGAAGGCACGTGACCAGTCATCAGTTGCAACCAAAAAGTAAACAAATCACTCAACTACGTATTACTGGAGCGCTTGCTAGTTTTGCTCCATATGACAGGAAGAGCAAAATGGTGGCTTGAAATCACTCAATTACTGACACGGTTACATAACGAGCGGCCAAGGACATGATGCCAATCCAAATAGTGGTAAAAGTGGGATTACAAAGCTCAACCCAAGACATAACATCCAAGTATTTTTCAGTTTAATTATTATGTGAAAATATTTTTGCAGGCTCCTAAAGAATTACAAGATTAAACCAGTTAAGTTATTGTTATACTTAAGTGTTAAGCAGTATGTTCTACTTTTACTTAAGGTTTCCAGGAAAAATGCTACCTACACTACATTTGTGATTACATTTTACATAGGCTGTGTCACAACTATTGATCTCTATAATACTGGTGCTGCTGCTGTTGGAATCTTGAGGCAACAGATTCACAGGTCTAATTAGGTAGTCTGTCATCAATGACAGTAGTTCATTGGGGAAAAAAAGGGATGGAAAATGTCCTTTGTTTTGTTTGCACCAACAAATTCTACTGTCTGCAAGTTACAATTTTAGATAAAATGTTCAGTATTTTTATTTTGTATCATAAATATCATCACTGCAATTTCTTTGAAAAATCGTAATATAATTTAGAGATTGTATCACCCACCCTTAGCTCCAACATGAAAACTTTTTTCTATACAAAACATATTGCAGAAAAGTATGTTTGACGGAGAACTTTAGCACAGAAGAGCAGCTGCAATTCAATTGTTTACAATATCGTCAGAACAGTGCGGTGCACATGCAACAGTTATGTATCAAAGCTCAGCAGACAGTGGTTGACTCAAATGTAGTCTTTGTGAAATAAATTGCAGAAGATTTTATATAACAATGTCTCCATAATTCCTTTTGCCACCTAACATAAAATATGCACATATCGTGAAAGGATATCAACTGTACTAAAGGTAAACAGTAGTACTTTTTAAAAAGGGTCCTAGTTCCACAACTTCACTAAAACAGATCCTAAAATGCTTACCTTAAATTTCACATAACTCATTTCACCCTTAAAATGTATTCCACTCTTGGAAAAAGCAACCACAGACAAAGCAAGAAAACCTGCCCCTATCTGACAAAGTTACTAATGCCGATACAATCTCAACAGGCAGTGCGAGTGACTGGCAGTGCAGATCAGTATTTTCCATGCTCTGACTACAGTCAAACAGATATAGCCTAATCCTTAGTGCCTGTCACTCATGCCGATTTGGGCTCATTCTCACTGGCCGCCCTACAAGAATGGAAGGATCTGGTGAGTCAGTATGGGAGTTCGGTTGCCAAGTGCCATGGGGGGGAAACAGTTTTGGCTCAAGAGCACAGACACAAGTATTTCTTCCTCTTGGGTTTTTGCTGTCAAAGTTTCGCTGCTGGAGCGCAACACAATCTGCTGACTATCACTGTAGAGAGCAGTAAACACAATGTGCCAACAACAACATCTGAAGTAACTGTGAGACATGACATTTGTGTAGCATGAATGCAAGTAAAATTACTTACCAATACCATAGGCTTTGGCAAACAGCCACCGTAGGTTGGCTGCTATTTTTGCTCTGGCGGAGTCATACATCTCCAAAGGTACAACGTCCATTGTGCCTTCTGCAACTCCGGCCAGTTCTACTGTTCTCTTAGTACTGTCCCCGCCAGCACACAAATCAACATCCATCTTTAACCAAAAAAACAAAAAACAAACAAAACAAAAAAACACATTGTTAAAGATAAAATTATACAGGACATTATGCTGAGTAAGAGCCAATGCCAAATAATATGATATTAGCCAGGCATGATTTGCCAAGTGACAAATTCCTTTAAAATGACTCATAAGTGATTTTCTGATACATATTTAACTGAAATCTCACTGACTACAATGTTTGTTGCTTATCAACAGAATATGTTGTTTTTTTTATTTCCTTCCTTTAGTGACCCATTAGAATTACATGTGGTCATTGAGACACAAGTGTCAAAGAGGCATTTCGCAGTCACTCATGATGTCAAACAGTAGACAATAGACTTGAGATTTCCAAGCAGCAACTATTTCTTAAATCACCTTGAACTGAAGTCATGGTGACTGCAAGAATGAATCTTTATGATCATTATGTACATTTTGACAAGCACACAGTTGACTGTACTATTGCACAACTGCAAAGCAAAGGGTATGATGTTGGTTTAACCTTTGTGATCACAGTAAGTTTACTTGCAACAAGTACATGTAGACAAAGGGAATGTGATCAATCTTTGTCATAGTTTAGAAATTTGATACTCACGTCTACACTGTGCAACACAACTCTAGTAGCAGTTGCCAACTTTAGACCAAATGTATTCCACCTCAAATACAAACTTACAAATTATCAATGTCAGTCAGCCAAGCAGACTTGTGTTTTCTGATTAGTTAGATCAAAATCACAGCAGTTTCACTTTTAACTTCTTTGTCATATAGGTGTTCACCTTTTACTTGGACAACGGTTCGACAGGTTCTGACTGTCTTATCCTGTCAACAGCCTAAAAGGCAATACTAATTACATTAATAGGTTAATAGAAGGATACTGACTAAATTTAGTATGGTTTTGACAGAAAACTAGTGCACACCTGCTTATCACACATGAGTTCTAACGGATTTTTTCCGTTTGTCAGAAATCTAAAGTTCTATTTAGTCATGAGTTTAAGTTATCGCATTACCTGTAAAAAATATCAATAATAATAATAATAAACAAACCTGCAACAATTTCATTTACATTAACGGCCCACAACAGTACTGTAAACGCTGCAAGGCCATAACTAATGTTAACATACTTTAATACGTTAGCAGGCTAACGTTACGATAACGTTATTAACGGGATCAACCGTTAGCTGAAACAGTAAAGATTTTCTTAACATTTGGTCTACTAAGCGGCCATGCAATGAAACGCAAAGCCGCTAACTATCACCAGCTAACCGCTAGCTTGCTAGTGTGTGCTGTACAGCAGGACCACTCAATGGTCCCATGAATGACGTTAGCTAGCTGGCAAGACATTACCTTGAAAGGTGTGGTGTAAGTCCAAGTCACACTTTCGTTCCGTCGGGTAAACGGTTAACCAAGGACCTGTCTCAATAAACAGGAGCCTGCTATATAGAAAACACACCAGCGGCAGCGACGCATTATAGCCAGCTAATAATGCTAGCTTGGAGGCGAGTCAGTGTGGTCCCCTCCCAACAACAAGAACCGATCCGCGGCCTGTGTGACAACCGCTCCACGGCAGACTTTGGGCCGAAACAACACAGGGAGAAAACGGGAGGCTCACCAGTAAAAAAGTACAGCGTACGCGGGTCTTAAGGCTGGGAATCTATCACAGTGTTAAACCCTCCATGTTAGATAAAAAATAAGCATACGTTTGGGGCTCGAGCAATGCAGCGAGGATCAGCAGTGTCTTCGCGCTCTGCCCATAGAAATGCAATTATTATCCCAGCCTTCCCAAACGCGCACAATGCGCATGCGTGATTAGCTTCCAGACTATACTCGTAATACTGGAAACTGAAATCCCGCCTTGCATCACAGCTATGCTTTTTACTATTAATATTACTTTTTAAAAATATCTTATTTTTAACTGGATTCATGCGCACTGCATTTTTGTAACATGACTTCCTAAAGAACCTGTTTAAATAATGTTAATCAATTTTTTTCTCTGATATGTCTATTTAATTAACCCACAAGAACGTCAATTTAATTTCTCTTAAATACTAATATTTCAACATGCACTTGCGTTAATATATGTATACATTTTTTCTTTTGTACTTTAGTCCTGTTTTGTCCTTGCGGTCTTGACCAATGATGGCATCTAGTGGTGAAAGATGGTATATGAATTTGAAGACTTGGGATGATTTTGTAGAGCTTGCGTAATATCCGTAACTGTTCCTCAAAGTTAAAACTGAAGAAGCACTGTCCTTCACACTTCACACTTTCATTACATATTTAATATGTATTTATATAACTAATGAAAGAAAGACGCAGTTTTAGCTCCTGGTTCGAAATCTAAAACTGTAAATCATTTCAGAATGTTTATTCATATATCATTTATGGTGGAAATACTCAAAAACTCAAAAGTCTGAGATTTTAAGAAAAACTGAACATGTACTTGACTCCATGCAGTTTGCATGCCAGCATTACAGGCCACATAATGGAGTAGAAGATCCCACAGTGACCTTTGTTGAACCTAACTGGATTCTCGTGCTCAAGTACTTTTTTGGCTCTCTTTGGCTTTTAACACAATCCATCCTCATATTTTAATCAGAAAGCTTTTAGAACAATTTAACCCAAATAAAAACATTTTGCTGGAGTCTTGGGGGATTTTGTTTGTTTGTTTGTCTAGCAGGACTCAAAGAGTCCAGATAAATGCAATTCTTTCTAATCAAGTTTGATTGTCAATTGGCTGCCCACAGGGATGTGTGCTTTTACCCTTAGTATTTATCCTGTATACAAATATGTGTCAAAGCAGGAACATTAATAGTTGGCTGCTGGACAAAGACACCAGTCATGGCCCAATTCTCGATGAAACATATCTAAGACAAAAGATATGAGGATTGATTTTAGAACACATACTCATAAACAACAGGTTACAGCCATTAAGAGTCAGACAGTGGAATGAATTCACCGTTATAAATATCCCTGATTATTGATTCCAAACTGAACTTTGAAGCAAACTGTGAAGTTGTGAGCTAAAAAGGGCCCCTGTGTCTGTCATGTTATTTCCATACTGAAAAGAACAGTGATGGTTTGATTTTTGTCTTGCTTTCACTGACGACATAGTTTGGATATTTATCTGTAAAGAACAAAAACTCACTCCATCAAATTATTAAATGGTCTGTCTACTGTGAAGAACAACTTGGTATAAAAGCAACTTTTCTCCAGCAGATAAACAGCTAGTTGTTTTTTTTATATTCTACATAATGTGGGATGAATTATATTCTTTGTTATTATTTATTATGTTGTTTTTATGCTTATCTGTTGTTTGTGATCTGTGTTTGTTCGGAACATTTCTTTTAGACAACTTGCTGAAAAACATGCTAACATGTTCCTGGGATAAGAAACGTTTAACTGAGCAGGCAAAATTCAATCTTGATGTCAAAAATAAAGTATTCATAGTGTTTCTATGAATCAAGGTCAAAACCAGGTACAATACTAGCAAAAGAAATCTCAAAAATAAAGACTGTATAACAACCACACATAGACAGTGAGCCACAATTTGGCAAGTCCCTGAATTCACGCCAACTTATTTGCCATAACTAAACAACAAAATCAAATATTTACAGCTGCAGCTAAACAGCGCCATCTCCAGGCTTAAAGCAAACAAGTCAGGTGGCCCAGATGGTTTTCCTTTTGAGTGGTTTGAGGTTTTTCAAGCTGAGTTTGAGAAAACTCAAAAACTCAGTTTGAACTGAGCTAAGGCTTGTTTTTGGCCTTCAATACAAAACTAAAGGATTTAAAAAATGGCCCCTCATGGAGCAAAGCAGTTATATCAATTATGCCCAAAGAAGAAAAAGACAAACTAGAATGTAGATCTAGAGCAATCTTTGTATTACGAAACCCAGATTAAACTATTAATTACCAATGTGATGGAGATGGATCATCATGAATGATCCTCCAGTCTATGTATTACTGGATTAGAAAAACCTGGAAAGATTTATGCAAAAGATTAAAAAAATCAATGGAATAAAGGCCAGTTACAATTCTGGAATGATTATATAAAATATTATTCTTCTGCTTATCTGGGGTAGGGTCACAGGGGCAGTAGCCTAAGCAGAGCAGCCCAGACTTCACTCTCCCCAGCCACCTGATTCAGGGAAGACCAAGATGTTCCCAGACCAGCCGAGAGATATAATCTCTCCAGCATGTTCTGCATCTGCCCCAGGGTGTGTCCCAGTGGGACAAGTCCAGAACACCTCACCTAAGAGGCACCCAAGAGGTATTCTTCTCCGATGCTCAAACCACATCCTTTGGATGAGTGGCAGTTCTACTCTGAGCCCATCCTGAATGGCCGAGCGCCTCACCCTATCTCTAAGGGAGATACCTGACACCCTTCAGAGAGAGCTTATTTCCCACACTTGTATCCGTGATCTCATTCTTTTGGTCAAAGCCCAGAGCTCATGACTATAGGTGAGGGTAGGGACATATATCAACTGATAAATCAACAGCTTCGCTTTTACAGTCAGCTATTTTTTTTACCATGATGGACCAGTACAGTGTCCACATCACTGCAGTCGCACGACCAAACTGTCTGTCGATCTCCTGCTACCCTCTCCCCTCACTCGTAAACAAATTGGAAAAATTGAGAAGTGTCACCTCACATACAAAACAGTTGCAGCAAATGTCTGCCCCTCTCTGAGCCTGGCTCTGCCAGAGGTTTCTTTCTGTTAAAGGGGAGTTTTTCTTTCCCACCGTCGCCTAGTGCTTGCTCATAGGAGATTGCCAAATTGGTGTTTATTTTTTTTACCTTAATACTGTAGACACTTTTTCGAATTTGGAGTTATATAAATAAATTGGAACTAAATTTAATTGCCCAATTGAAGAACAAATACAAAAAATGGTCAAAATATTCAAATTGTAAAACACCAATAAAAGAACCATAAATCAAATAACCTATAGTTCTGTTTTTGTCTGTTTTGATTCGAGTGCATTTCTGGATACCTGACCAGTTTGCCATAAAATGGATAGGTGTCCAAAAGCATACAGTACACGTAACTCTAAATTATAAATGTAAGAGTGGCGGCTTTCTGTCTCCCTGCGTTAACCCTGAGTGGCGTCCTGTCCTGCTACCATACACCATAACGCAACTAAGTTCTATAGGCGACCTTTTAAATTTAATAATTGTATATATAATTTTATAAGTTGGTCGGTTTAAAGAAAGTTTTATTGTACTTTCATTGTGAATACATTAAAAATAGGCTGAGATACAAGCAAATGAACAAGTCAAAGGAGCTTGCAAAGAAAAGCATCTGGACTTCTTTAAGTTGCTTGAAGACGTTTCACCTCTCATCCGAGAAGCTTCTTCAGTTCTAAGGGTCAAATGGTGGAGTCCCAGATTTAAACCCAGTGGGAGTTTCCCCCCAAAGAGGGACAAAAGGACCCCCTGATGATCCTCTAATCACATGAGCCAAGGTGTGAAAATCCGCCAGGGTTTCGGGTGAGCTCATTGTGAAACCTGGCCCCACCTTATCATGCGATTTCCTGAGGTCAGATGGCCCAGGATGTGAGTGGGCGTTAAGGCGTCTGGGGAGGGAACTCAAAACTGGATTATAGATGGTAGACAGTTGGTGTCGTAAACCACCGCCTCTGGAAAATGAACAAATATTAGATCAAATATATTATATTATATATAATATTAGATAAAATAAAATACAGCAATATTTATAAATGTAACTAAATTTAATGTACTGTATACAGGTAAACTAATTCCATCCACCTAAAGATGGGCGACATTCTGCACTGATTTTCAATGTGGCATTGCTGAATGGAATCTGTGAAACAAAAACACAACATACAACCACAAAAAATAATTTTAATGCAATAGTGATTTAGATGCCAGTAGCCATTAGGCTGCTTGAACGAACAGACTGTGAGCATATTGCATAGGTTGTTGATCTGGGACAGTCCGACACGTGGGCTGGGTGAAACAATAATCAGACTCCAACAACTCCCTCTTCACTGCCCCTTAGCAATAAAATTCACTTTGTTCGTTCGGGTTCCTTCTGACCGTTTTCAGCATTTCCTGTGGCCATTTTTCTTCCTTAAGCGTACAATCTCCCAATGTTCGTATCAGAATATTAAGAGGGAAAGATAGTTTGGTATTCATGCCAATGCAAAGCATGGAGGTGGTGAGACAACTGGTCACGATGGCCATGACAGATTTCCAATTGGGCACAGTGTGCAGAAAGGTTTCCATAAATTCAAACATGCTGCATTACTTTGTATCACACTGTGACCTACCAGTCCATAAACACATTTTAATGATGGTTTGTAAAAACAACATTTGAAGCATTATATTTTTTCACATTTGTAGATTAGCTTCAAGGTTTGCTAAAAATGTTATAAATATGAACATATTACTAGTTTGGCTTTGATATAAATAATGTAATATATAGTTCAACCAGACAATTTTCTCTAAAAACATTTAAATATTTTCAAATATTGCATTTACCAAACCATTTGATGTGGTGCTCTTATTCATAGATAAAGTTCTACACAGATTAGTTAAAGCCATTTCTCAAATGCCAAACTAGAAGGGGGTAGAGCAGAGGTTTGCCATAGCGACAAGTTTAGAAAAACAATCTCAGCCTCCCTGAGCAAAAAGTCACATCAACACCACATTTTAAATATTGAATAAAAACACTCAAAAACTTGGCAAAACACACCACCCTCCATATTGTTTTTAAATCTCTTGTACAACAAGGAGAGGCAATGCTCTCCTTCATGTATCTGGAGACTTTAAGTACTCAATGCAAAGGCTATTATTAACACACTACCCATTGCAGTTCACACATCTCTAACACTCAAATATATGTCTATACAGGTCAACAGAAGTCCTTGCTATTGCACAGAAATACAGGGTTTTTCTCCACTGGGTACATCTAATGACAAGGCAGGTTATACAGTGACATTTTGGTTTGACAGCATAAATGTTTGTTGCTCTCAAAAAGGAAGAAAAAAAAAAGGAAAAAACAAAAAAACAAATCAAAACATAGAAATTGGTTGCATGTCAACTTCTATTGTTTCCACATATGTTTGAAGACACTCGCACCTCTCAAGCATGAAGCGAGCATGCATCTTCATCATTCAAATTTAAGTTTAAAAAGGCAACCACCTTGTCATAAGCTTCACTTCTTCGCTACCAGTACATGCTTTTGAGACAACACACAAACCCTTCTTTCTTCTTGTACTAGTGCTGCGGTACGCGATATTCATAGAGGTGAAGAAGTGCCAGACGAGAGCAACATGACAATATGACAATCATGAGCACATCGACAGTAAACACACACAGGCCTAATATAAAATCTTCTTGTAAAAACATGACTGAGACATGATTTAGTGTACAGTTTTGCTCTAAAAGGCAAGAAAGTCAAATAAATATGTTTGAAGAAGCTCAATGAAGATTTCTTTTTAAAAATCCTCTTTGACTCTACTTTTTCCTCTCAGTTATAAAGCACTGATTTTTGATTAAAACAGAGGGAGAAGAAAAAGAAGATGTGATACTGACAGAAGTCTTCCACACATTCACCACTGATGAAACATTTTAAAGAGACACTGAAAACTGCAGTTGATTTTTAAATATTGCAAAACATAGAAAACAGTTTTTGTTGAAGTGTAAACTTTAAATTGATGTCTGATGTCATTTTTACACGTGGACAAATTATATAAAATAAATCATGTCTGTCATACCTATAAATTGTTATCATTAAAATGTAAAAACAATATACTAAATCTCAATTTATATTATTACTGTAATAATAACTTTATGTTAACATCTGTTTTGTATAAGTGTTTTTACTGTATTGTTATAAATAAGTTATATCTGTAACATCTTCATTCATACTTTGACTCCTCTCTCTTTGTCTTTAAAAGGCAAAAAACAATACTTGTGTCTCTCCCACGCTCATACATACACATTCATACATGCAAGCGTACGCCTCAGTGTGATCAAACACACAAACACATACACACGAAGCTGCCACAGTCATACACGGGATGGGGGTGGGGGTGTCACCAGGAGGCTCTATGTGCGATTGAGGGTCTGGAAGATTCTGGATATTTGTAGCATGACAGGGCCGGTCTCGGGATCGTTCATCCACTGGGTGCTGTTCAGAGGATTCTCCAGCATGTCTTCAAACGCTGCACATAAACACAAAGCATATTTGTGAGTTATATAATAGACCTCCAACCCACAAATCTTTCCCCTCTTCTGTCAACTGGTGAAGACAGGTAGACAGGCCTTTCTCTATGTCATATGCCTTAAGTGGACACTGATGTCAACCGCTGGTTTTGGGCTCAGTGACTTAAAGCCTAAACGTTAGTGCCTTCATTGCTTCTTTATGTTTTATATATCATGTTTTGGAGCCAGGAGTGACCGTTTTTGAACAAGCGAGTGGAGTGTTGGGTTATTAGCTAACCTATAGGGACAGATATCAAGAAAAAAAGTAACAGACTAATAAAATATCAGAACTTCACTCACCGAAACCAAAGCACAAGTCTTCATGGATGTTTAGTATCACACAAACAACAAAACATAATATAAAATAACCATATATACACAGGTGAATGAAATAAAAAGAATGATTTCACACTGTTCGAACAGTTTTCCTGGACGTCTCAGCAAGATCTTTTTCAGCTGCTGGTGGTTTTTCTGTCTCATTTTACAGAATGAGACTATATTTGAGTTCCTAAAACTACACAATAATATAAGGATGTCAAAAAGTTTTTAATATTACTTTAGGGGAGAATTTTCAAAAACAGGACACTACGTTGGCTTTTACACTCAATGAGACTATACCTAGAAGAGTTTTGGGATTGGTTAAACCCAGCTGGACGACTGGATTTTCCAGGATGGCTTGAAACAGTGGGCTGTTGGTGTCGATGCCTTTGTCCAGATCTTCTGGAGAAGGTTTCCTGTCTCCCAACAGCCACTCGCACTGCAGAGTAAGGAACAAAAAGGACACCAATTAAAATCTTTATGGAAGTCAAAGTATAAAATTAACTGAAAACAAGTGAAACAGGTATTCAATGTTACTGGACTTGTTGTTTTTGGAAGGTTTCAGAAATTACTGGGGGGAGGGAGCTAACTGTTAAATTTGTTTATTAATAGTAAAACTACTGACGATGTGTAAACTTACCGCTGCATCCTGTTGGTTGTTATTGACTCTCAGAGCATCGATCACCTCCTTTTCATCAAAGCCCATCTCCATCAATGCAATGACGGCCTGCAGAGTTCATTAAAAAAAAGCAAAAAAAACCCACATACAGTTAAAATCTATCTAAAGTCTATTCCAGCAATTCCAGCAGCTATCATGGGGACACAAAACTTACTTAATAAGATGTGAACAAGTTATGGTTGAAAAAAAAACAAAAAAAAAAAAAACTTCCATCAAAATCGAATATCACTCAAGTTTAAGTGTGGCCCTGTCCCACATAAGATAAGATAAGAAGAACTTTATTTATTCGGAGGAAAGATTCTTTTGTCATACACATGCTCAATGCAGCAAGAGAGACAGAGGAACAGAGGAGTAAGATATACAATAAGAATAGTAGTATACAGTAATATACAATAGGATAGTGCAAAATATAATATCAAATAACTCAAATAACATGCAGCCGATGAGAACCCTGAGAGGAGATTTGTAAAATCTGAAGTCTTGTATAAAAGCTAAAATTGCACCCACCCTTGAATCTGGTCTGAACTCCCTTTTCCTGCGGATCCTCTTGAAGATCTCTGTGAGTTCATCCTGCTTGTTGCTCTCGTCTGTGCTCGACTGGCTGGATAGGCTGCGGTGAGGATTAGGACCAGAGGCTGAAGCAGAAGCTGAAGCAGGGGGGCCTGGAGTGGCAGCTGCCGTAGCTCCTGCTGCCCCAGAAGAGTCCTGGCCTGGTAGCGGCGTGTCCACAGAGGGGTCATCTACATGCTCAATCAGCCACTCCATAGCCTGGGTCACTGACATGCTATAAGGAGATCAGATAAAACTACTGTTAGGGTACAAAGATCAGAAACAATTCCTATGAGACCCTTTCGTGGAACCTTGGTATCAGTGCATACTTCTCCAAAGTGCTGTCCTGCAAATTAATGCCATCTGGCCCACTGGATATGTTTTCACCATATTTTGCAACAGGGACAT
>NW_005187528.1:1659356-1667993 GCF_000239375.1 Pundamilia nyererei
AAATAAATATTTAAAAACAAGCTGCTGATTATTTCACATTTTACTTGTGAGCAACGGCACATTTAAATCTTACAAATATAGTTATTTGGCTTATATCGTGATAGATATCGTTATCGCCTGAAATGAAAAAAACATATCGTGATATGAAAAAATCTCATATCGCCCAGCCCTACTTATACATGATCACACACTTGATTTGTCCATAACCAGTTTTTAACCTGTGCCTTAAACAAGTTGAATTTTGAGCATTCTCAAATGGATTGTTGTGGCTAAAATAAAACCCAATCCTAACCCTAACCACAGACTTGGTAAATGTTAAAACTCAGGTGGGCAATTAATTTTCCTGAGAGAAACTGGAGAGATGAATCAATAATTTTAGAAAGATTAAAAATAATAATACAGCAGAAATGAATTCAAGTTAATGGTGCTGTGACAGACCCAGTTTTTCCACTGGAAAATGGGTTAAAGGTTTAAGGGATTTTCCACTTTACCATTTGCCTTTTTGAACAGTTCGACAGCATCAGGGTTCAAGGCAAGAAGCTTCTGTGCGACTTCAATAAGAGAAACCAGGATTTTTCTGAGCTCTGTTTGAAACTGCAACAACACAAACAACAATATACAAGGACATTAAAAATAATTACAAGCTATCAGTCCAAGTACAGTGCAGGTAAATTTCTCATTTACAATATTTTAAAGTATTATTGTAATTTATCTACATTTCAGTGCACCCTGTGAGCTAAAGCTAAACCTCTCTTACATCTCTGATGTTGTGTTGCGTAACAGTACGGTCTGTGTGGCGTGTGGATAGGCTGGCGGTGGCTTTCAGAATAGCATCTTTATCTGGAGCTTTGTTTTCTTGTTTCTTCTGTGATGAACAGAATAAACAGCAGTTAATAAAATATATGCATGTTTAAAAAAAGGACTTCTTCCCAAAAACTGGACAGAGGACTTACCTTGTCTTCTGAACTAACGTCAGCCGTCTTTGGAGGGGTTGGTGGCGGTCTTTTCTTTATGAGCAGCAAAACATCTACAACATACATTAAACATGTTAGCTTCATGGAAAACTGTGGCAAACCACGGCAAACTGGAGAGACGCTACATACCTTTATCTTTGAGATTTTCATCAGCAACAGTTTTTGTGTCAGAGAGGACTCTTTCTGTAGCAGCATGAATAAGTTTATGATGTGTAAGGGTTTTGGGATCTTCTAGACTTCCATGTACACACTACAAATTAAGCACAAAACAAAACAACTCAGGCACAACCAGATAACTCATTGTAACTAATCACTTTCTTTGTTTTAAATATAATTCAGTTACTGTTATAAGTAGGACCAATAATGACAGACATTTGAAAAAGTTATTTAAAAGAAGAGAAAAAGGAAAAAAAACAAAACAAAAAAAACAAAAAAAAAACAAAACAACCGATGATCTAGAGGACCAAGATCCTACACAGAAACAGTGGATTGAAAAACTTAAACACAATTTTTAAGTTGTACATGTCACAGTGTGCTAGTTATCTGCTTTGTAAATGGCCTGGTAATTAAAAAAATAAAATAATTAAACTAGTAACTAACTATTTTAACTAGAAATAGTACCATCTGCTTCTGCTTTCTGACAACTTTTAATGAAAGCGGTGTACTTTGTTTTTTTAATATAGATTATGGCAATGGTGCTGTTGGTCTATATGACTTATGCATTAAAATGGGTCTGACACCCCTGCAACAGAGAAAGCGACACCCCTGCAACAGAGCAAGCCAGATCCTCACAACACAGTTGCAGGAACAAGCAAATTTTCGAGTTTTGGTTATCAAAATAACTTTAGATCTATTTTCTCTTGATCAGCTTTAATCAGTTAACTACATCAGCTCTGATATTTAACCGAAGATACAAACTGAGTAAAAACAGTCTACCTATGTGAAGGATTAGCTGCTTTCTCTCTTTGCCTTGTCATCATAAATTCAGGATTGGTTGGGTAAACAAAACATGACTCATCTAAAAACTCTAAGCACTGACTTAATTAAGTTTCAGAGACGTATTAATTAATTTAAGAATATACTGGGCTGACACGAAAACCAAAACTTAAACCACTACTTGAGTTTTCGCCATAGCCCAAGGAAGGAGAAGTGAAGTGAGCTGTATAATAATAGAATGGCTAAAAAGTAGCATGCGTTTCTTAGTAGCTACTGGGACAACCAACTTGCTAAATTATAAATAGCAAAGTCTACCCAGTTACTATAAATACAGCGCCAGTGATACTGACACTGACAGTTTACGAAAGGGACATGGCACAGTGTAAAGCACCCCAGGCAGAGGAGTGACAGGTCGAAAAAAAAGGAAGCAGGACAAACACAAACAAGCCAAGAAAAACCTACATGTTTCAAGCACCTCTCCTTTAGTTTCTCAACAGTCGTGTCTTCCGTGACCTCCTCCAACCACTCCGTGCCGTCCATGGTGCAGATGTGTATTTTCAGCACTTTGCCGGCAAATATTTTTTCCTCCTGCACGAACATAGCTCCAGACTTAACAGTACCAGTCCAGTGACGATAGCTAGCAGCAGTTGCTATGTGCCTATTTGGCAAGCTTGCGTGCTAACCTTAGCACCCAGCTAGCCGTCGTCTGTAAATCCACCAACAACAGAGTGAGAGCGGGCACCGACTAGCTGAGGGCCATTTGGGGGTTCCTCGGTCGGTTTTCGCTGCGGTGGTAACCGAGAAACACGTCCTCTTCAAGACGAGTTCTTCTTTTTTCCTGTTAGCTCACAAGCAGTAACTAGCGAAAACCCTATTTTTACTGTAACTTGAACTTTGAACTCCCAACTGTACCGCCAATGCTGTATTGTGGGATGTGTAGTTCTTTTGAGTGACAGGTCCAAAAATACAATCAACCCGGTCAAGCCGTTTTTAGAAAACACAGTTACTTGCAACAAAATTATGAAACATCGTAATATTTGCTTCTTTAACCTGCACTTAGAGGATCCTCAGATCTCCAACGGTCCAACATCAAGGTAACTAAAACAAAGCTGAAACTGGAGTTAAAACAACAACAACGAGTTAATTAATATTAAAAATAGGCTTCAGAAAAGATGAATATCAATTAAGTAACTATATGGCAATACTAAATGACAATATGAGGAGTGTTTTTTCTGCTTGTTTTCATTTTTCCACCCTGTCGATCGATTATATTAATACCATTTTTCTAATATAGATCGATTAAAAAATGTTGCAAAAGAGTTGTTCAAAATGCTTTAATAAATAATATGTACACGATAAATCTAAGAAAAATCAGAAAGAAGGTATACTCCATTATTATGTAAATGTGTGTGTAACCTTGGATCCCTACAGGTGTGTTGATCTTTTACAAAAATAAGCTGTTGTAGAGTTTTATAGAAAAATAACAAAAACTATTTGCTTAAGTATCTCTATGGCAGTCAGTCTGAGCATGTTGAGCATGCATATTTCTTTTTTTTTACGTTTTTACTTAATCACTACACAGTAAATTGAGGAATGGGTCCCACAGCTTATACCAACTATGGTATTCAGATGATTTGTTCTTCCTATGAATTTTCACAATGTTGTATAAATATTGCAGCTGTAATTCACTTAAACTTAATATAATTAATTTTCTTTAACAACTGTCACCACCAGATGGGGACATACTCCATCCATACATACATTAAATTAAAAGTAAGAGCCAGATCACAGGAAAATTCAGCTTTACTCATCACAGGCTAACCTAATTGCAGTGATGACTTTACTGGATTTGTACTTTAGATGTTTATTATAAACACACAAGCATAAAAAATAAAAGACAATTATCACTGATTTCAAGACACACAGGTGCCCTTTATTATAACAAGAAACATTTTTACAGATTGAAAATGAAAAGGGAAAATACATTTGTTGCAAATTATAGCTTTATAAAGACAAAGGAAACATATTGCAGATATTGCATTTTTCACTACAACCTAATGTGGTTTTTAAAAACAGAACTTTTTCCAAACTATACCAGAGTGCATCTCACAAAACATTAAGGTGGACACAACTTGAGAACAAAACCAACAGTTTTCATTTCATTGAAGTGTAACAAAAAAACCTTTCTATCATACATAAACGTTTGCCTCAATGGATTTTTGTGTGTTCCAGAACAGCAAATAAATATCAATTTATAAAACCTCAATATTTATTTATTTTTCCATTTTTTTTATGAGAAAAACACCACCTAACAATATATTGTGCCTATTTGTATAGAGTTCAAATTTATTTATGCATAAGGGACAATAGGATACAAAATATAAATTCTGTTCTGTTTTACATTTTAGAGGCTGATGATTGGTGTAACACCTATCAAAATTGCATGCTTAAGACATAAGATTTCTTGAACAAAATCTTGCTTACAAGGGACACAAGGGGCATATTTACAGAAGGAAGGACACAGCCATAGGCTCAAACTAAGGGAGAGAGAAAATGGAGATTCCTTTTCCCTCTGAACAAAAACATACACTGTGGCCGACAGGCCAGATCTCCAACACCACAGGACTCGCAGATACTCAAGCCTGCCTTAACTGCCAATCTCCAAGATGGCCTTATACTGTACAACATATCACATTCCCACTCCATTTCCACACGAGTGAAATCAAACCAAGAGGCGCAACATAATGCTGTTCCACTGATTCAAGAAATTTACATGACTCTAAAGAGTGTAGCTAAGAATCACATGATATTTATGGAAGCTCCCATATCATACAGGACCTGTACATGGCATTCATGTACTGTTAACAGTTTACCATCAGTTGATATTTCAGATGCTTACAAATAACTGAAATAACACTGAAACTTAATATGTGCTCTATAAAAATGCCCCTTAATCACGATTTTCATTATAAACAAGATTATACAAAAATATATATATATAAACATGAGAAACCATATAAAAAAGGCAAAGTCCTTAAGGGAAAATAAATACCCAGTGTGTATGCTGCGACTTCACTCCAGAAAAGAAGTACTAAAAGAAAAGACTTTCTATAAAGGCCATCCACTGCCCTGCTTATGACATAACACCGTGGACCCCACAAATTTCTGAAGGCAGGCAATGCTTATAAATAAGACATTAATAAATAAAAGAATGGATGAAACACAGATGTTGCTGTTAGTATAAAAGCTTATGAAGGTTTTTTAAAATCCTCTTTACAGCGTTGCCCTTTCTCTTTTTCCTCCAAGAGTGCCTTTTTAGACAAAAAAACCAAAACAAAAAAAAAACATATGTACAGCAGCTCAGCTGGGTCTGAAGATTTTTATTTGAACTGTTCAGGTATGTGTGCAATCTGAGACTGCATGCTTGTCGGTGGACTCGAGATGCCCTCTGACCAGTCGGACATGTTGGAATGAGGAGATGAACTGGACCACTGGTCAGGGGAGCCAGGAGAGGGTGTCAGAAAGGGGTGGTCAGGTACTTGGACCTGATGGTTTGGGGTGTTGTCAATGGGGCCCGAATAACTGTGCTGAGAGGGTGGGGTGAGGAACTGGGTGCTAGGCATTGACTGGCTGATGGAGGAGGGCATAATCTGGGTCTCCTGAGGCAGGATGGTGCGGATGGGCATGGTGGAGTTGCCTGTGCCCTGCTGGAGCTCTGGAGAACTGAGCTCCCCACTGATGAAGTTTTGGGTGTTGGCTGTGTTTGAGTTCTGGTGCTGCAGCTGGATGCTCTGCTGCTGCTGTTGATGCTGCTGCTGCTGTTGTTGAAGCTGCTGAAGGTTCTGCATCTGCTGCATCTGTTGAGCTTGCTGTTGCAATATGTGCGACTGTGGACCCATTCTGGTGTTCTGGATGCCCTGATATGTCATCATCTGAGTCAGGCTGCTGTTTGGGTGGCCATTATGGAGCGTTGTTGTCATCATCCCGTGCTGGCCTCCCTGGTGAAGACCTCCTTGACCACCAGAGTTGTTTCTCATTGGGTTGTACTGACCTGGTTGGCTCATGTTGCCATGCATCCTGGACAGCCAATCACACTGCCCATTCATGGCGCCCTGGCCACTGGAGACAGTAACGGGTAGGTGGGTAAGACGTGGAGGCATTGGGTCAAACTGCATTCGAGCCAGCTCCTGCTTGCTTGGCATCACCATGTGGTTTACAGCCAGGTGTGGGTCAGACATCCCCTGCAGATGGTTCAGGGATACAGACGGCGACTGCTGGAAAGGTGAGGTCATCATCGGCGGTGAAGCTACATCAGAGACATAGCCATGTGGAGACTCCAGGGAGTCAACTGGAGACAGAACAGCTGAGCTATCCAGGAGGTTCCCAGGCTTCCCATCCTGGGAATTCTTCTTCTTCACCTTCATGTCTTTTCCCTCCTTGCACCCGATGCCTTTGGTGCTGGGCTTGCGTGCCTTTTTGCTCTGGCCTTGACCTTGAGGCTGGGGCTGCTTCATGTTTCCCAGGAAGCCATTAGGCGAGCAAAGAGGGGGTGACAGTGTGGTGCTTAGTGACCCTCCATGCATGGGAGGACTTCGTACCAGGTTGTACTCGTCCATCAGCCGCACAATGTCGTGATGCATTCTCTCTTGTGAAATGTCTCTGGGTAGCCGGTCCATGTGATCAGTTATTTCTCTGTTGGCAAAATGGTCCAGCAAGACCTTGGCAGTCTCATAGCTTCCTTCCCTAGCAGCCAAGAACAGAGGTGTTTCCTCCTGAAGTAAACAGAAAGGAGACAATATATTAAACAGTTTAACAGATGCACAAGGAATGTTCCTTCATTGCAGAAAAGGGGTTATTTCTATACCTTGTTATTTTGCATGTCCTTGTTGGCACCATTTTTGAGTAGCACAATGGCTGCCTCCACGTTATTTACTGCTGCGGCCCAATGTAGGGCTGATTTACCTGCAGAGACAGGAACAGGGTCATTAGATATAAAATTCTTTTTGCACCACATTTAGCACTAAAATGTGAAGATTTCAGGCTTTTGTGAATATCGTAAGTGGCAAAAAACATTGAAACCTTACCAAAATCATCAATTGCATTGACATCAGCATGGCAGTTAATGAGCTCCTCCACCATGCCCTCCACTGCAAGCCTGGCAGCCAAGATCAGGGGTGTAGTGCCATCATGCATGCGGGCATCTAAGTCTGTGGCACGGTTCCTTATCAGAATCTGCAAAGATGTACAACACATTACTCCATTAGATTCCTTTAGAATAATGAATTTTACAGGAAATTTAAAGTATTTTAACTTTGTACTATTAATATTTTTTTAATAGCTATATTTTTCACACAAAATGGTCATCACAATTTTAAGATGAAAAAAAAAAGACTTTAAACAAGCCATGCTCACATTTGCATTTTGGGTTTCCTAATCCAAAAAGAAAGAAATAAATGATAAAGAAACCCACCTGGAACACTCCTTGGGCATCAGCTGCCACAGCAGCATGCAGAGGAGTTCTGCCCATGTTGTCTTGTATGTTGGCATCAGCGCTGGCCTCCAGCAGGCGTTTAGCAGCATCAGAGCGGGCATAGCGGGCAGCCAGGTGAAGAGCTGTTTCACCCGTCCGATCAGTCTGGTTGTGGAGGTTAGCACCTTGATAGATGAAGTCATTGATCACATTAGCAGAGGCGTCCTCCTCCTCCTCGCTGTTGCCTGTTTCTAAACCTCCGCCACTGCAGGACGCAATCATCAGGGGTGTGAATCCATCTGCACGGAAGGGCCAGAAGAAGCGAATGAAAAAAAAAGGCACTGCATGGTCAGCACAGAACAATCATATTAACTACTGCAAAACTACAAGAGGGTTCACTTCAAAGCACCTGGCAGATCAAAACAAAGCAACAAACAAATCGAATGTGGATTTGACACTTTTTCCTGGGTTGAATCATCACAGCGCTCTCTTTTTCGATAATAGATTCTGATCAAGGCCCCGGCACAGGAGAAGCTTCAGAAGGAAAGCGAAGCTAGAGGGATAGAGGCCAAGGCTTGCTAAAGCTAGACTACTGCAAAAACGAAGCATTAAAATCTGGCTGTGAGAGGCGGCTCAGTCAGTCGACTTGGATAGGTTTTCTCCTCTTCAAAAGGATAGCAAGCCCCAGATCTCGCAGATTTGGTCGATTCAAGTGCATCGATCCACAACGGGGGGAAAAGTGTGCTCTCAAGATGTTAAACCTGTTACTTTGATTTTTCATAGCTTTTCTTCAGGGAATTTGCCACTTAGTACAAAGTTAGGTTTTTGCATCTGATGCCTTCATTGGTTTTTGTAATGTAGAATAAAAAAAGAAAAAAAAAGAAAACAGAGGCCTATTACTGGTCAAATGATTAATCTGATCAGGAATCAGTGTTTTCCCCCAGGCATCTAACTTCTAGCCAGCTGCTTTGAAGAAGATCCTTTACCCTGAGGACATGGAGCTTTAGCAGCTCCTACATGCGCAATTACACACGCACGCACACACATAAAAAAAAACACACACACATCCTTAGGAAATGTGAAATGTTCGCCCAGAAAAGATATTAATCAATTCACATACACAAGTTTACACAAGAAAAACACACACAGAAAAATGTGTGACTACTAGAAATGTGTGCTCAAAAAGTTCTTTGCCCCTTGATCCATTCAAATATCAGTAATAGCTTTACACTACCGAAGGATTTTCCTCTCCCAGTT
>NW_005187528.1:1668142-1698705 GCF_000239375.1 Pundamilia nyererei
TATATATATATAATGCACAATTATATATATATATAATTTCCTAAAAACTGAGAGCTTTGCTGGCATGTGAAGCAGTTACAGCTCAGTAGTCTCTGTAATTGAATGGTTTATATAAAGACAACCAAGTCATCCGCAATAAAAATACCCTAAAGATAAGAGGTCCCGCTAATATAAATAATATCTATGGTTCGTAACACACCTGGACCGCGGACATTGACATCCAGGCAGTCATTCTCAATCTCGCCCTGAGGGGGTGTGGGAGCTATAGATGGGATGCGCAGGTCAGCGGCATCCAGGTGCTGCTGCGTCCACTGGCGGTTGTCTGTCTGGTCGTCCGCATCCAACACAGCCTGCTCATCAAACTGTTAAAACGGGGACAGCAGGAGGTCAGACAACTGAAACTGACTTTAAATCGAATTAGAAAAAAACAAAAAAAAGTTTAAAATGTATTATAAAAAGATCATAAAATTATTTTAAACATTTAAAAATACACAAACAATTCTCTCAAAGCCTAGAATTAGATGTCTTACGAAATAGTTGCTCAGACTGTAAAATTGAATAATAATAATAATAATCGTTATATTTTAGTTATGTCAGAGTTCCTTACCCTAAAGCGTTTCGCATCTGAAGGTTCGTCTTCTCCCCACTCAGTGTGGGTGTCATCCATGAGAGAAATGTCTGAGGTGTTTTTCATTGGCCTGTGATGAAGCAGAAAACCTTTTAAAAATCCTCGTACTCCACTGCTTCAGTCTCATACAAGCCACTCACCATTAATGGTGTAGCGATGCCGAAAAAACAAAAGCATTGATTGATTTCATACCACACCCCTCTGCCCCAACAAGTCAATTAATTCACACGTAAACCTGCTATATCATTATCATTAATGATCCAGAGAAAAATCCCATTTTTCCAAATTTTTACCTAAAGAACTGGCCCGTCACCCAACCCGCAAAGAAACACACACCAAATGACAGCGAGCGCCGAATAAATGTAAACTTACTTTAATCCCACCGAATCCTCTCCAACAGGCTCACGTCTCTTCTTCTTGCTATCTGTGGTCTTGAAGCCCTCGGGAAGCCAGAGCCGCCCGTGTTCATGACGGCGCTTTCGGGCAGCCACCATTCCCAGTCCAAGGAAGGCCAGCATCCCTAAACCGCCCAGTACCAAGTAGATTAGGTAGGAAACCTGTGGCGGCTCGGGTTCCACGCCACCTGGTAGGAAAATGGACATTATGTTCACAGTGGGCTGAGGACAAGATGTGGACCGCTGGACCGGGACACCCAGGATCAGCCTGAGTGTTCGAGCAGAGCTAGTCCGGCTCTCCTTCGCCCCGCGGATCCCACTCCAAAACGCAGCCAGTGTCTGAAATGGACTGACGATCCTCACCGTTTGTAAAGCTAGCTTCTTCTATCTATTCAGTAATAATCAGAATTGCTAACCACTTTTCATCAAAAAAAGAAAAAGAAGGGATGGGGCGTGATAAAAAAAAAAGAAAAGGGGGAGAACGTACACCACCACCACCTCCTCTCTCTCTTTTCAGCCCAGGGTACCAAGAGACAACTTTACCATTTCTTCTTTAAGAGAAAAAAGGGAGGGGGATTAATGAACTTCAAATTACTGCACGCACTTTAAGCTGTAAAGACGAAGGATTTATTAGGATTTTCGAGATAACAAAGACTCCCAACTTCTAGCACACTCCCGATCAATTTTTCCCCTTCTCTTTTTTTCCACTAACGATTTTGAAATGATAAACTCCCCCAACCTAAACCCTCAGAGATACATTAAGTCCTGGTATTACATTCAGCGAGGTGAAGGTTGCAGCAGCCCCTCACACTGTAGGATGAAGTGCGTGTGCGTGCATGTGTGCGAGTGTGATATCCGTGGACGTATATGTGTACATGTCTGAGAAACAGACAGATACGGTTATGTTATGTGATTTTGGAGGCGGGGGGAGGTTGGATGAGTTGATTTACGGCAATTAACCATTTTGGAGCCTCAAGCCATTGGATTTACACCGAGGGGAGGACTCATTGTTTAGGCCAAGAGATTCACAACTGCATTTGTTCACGGCTGCATAACAAATACACAATCAAAGAGTTGTAAGGTTAGGACCCGACCAGAGGCCACATCGGATACATTTGCTTTGAGCGTGAGCATGAAAGAGCATGTGTCTAATCCGAGTATGTTCTGTACGTGTGGACACCACGAGGCCTTAAAAAACCCCATCAGTGATTTTTCATGTTTTAGTCCTCATACTACTAATGACATTTATTTTACTTTACAAACAATCAAGCTAATTTGTGCGATCCTGTTTTACATTTTAGACTGTCTTCAAGAAACCTTGGGTTTGCACAGAAATGAAAATGATTACCAGTGTGTAATACAACTAATGTTGTATTTGCATACAACATTTAAGGAGTGTAGTCGATTTTATGTTTTCGTTTATAAAAAGATCCAATTAAAAAAAAAAAGACTAAACCAACAATTATACATGAACAGAGATAAATGAACATGTTTTTTACATGTTAATCAAGAAGTTTTGAAATTTTAGGAATAAAAATATTTGCCTGGGCTTTGCAGGCTACATCAAATGTATTCAAGTGGAGGTTTGGCCTGATAAAGAAATATGCAGTACAACCTGAGGCCCACTACGTTTTTAATAGGAGTCAATGATGGCTTTGTTTTTTTCTTGTGATTTGTTAACAGTATGGAAAATACACAAAATCAATAGACTTTTCCATTGAGTGTACATTGATTAGAAAAGTTTCATCATACAATATATGAAAATATGAAGCAGCTGCTTTAGATCAAATATCTTTGGTAAAAAGTGTCCAGAATTTGACAAGCTGCAGTCAAAATTTGCTTTTGCTTTATTTTTTTATAGAGAGTTCTAGTTTTTGGAAAGCCAACAATGCATACAGACTTTTTAAGTCATGCAGATACCTATTAAATATACTTACTGTAAACAGCTTCAATGGTGAAAGGTACATCCAGTTTGCCACTGGACTCCAAAGCCCCAAGGAACGCTGCAGCATCACTTGTGCTCTGGAAACACTCGGTGGATTGTTGGAAGCACTGACGGTTGTCCACCTCCAAGTGGACAATTGACCTAGAGAGTGAAGAAAACACAAAGTGACTCCAGACTTTATCATTTTTCTGAATTTCATTAGCTTCTGCAAAGAAATAAAAATCTTCTTAAACCCCCCCCAAAAAGAAAAAACTAAATCCAAAAACAAAGATGAGCATATAAAATGACAGATAATAGAAGAAAATGATCTGAACAATTTGCAGGTTAATGACTGAAATATTTTCAGAAATGCCTTCTCACCCTTTGATCTGCAAATGATCCAGCTCCCTCTTTGCTCTCTTGCTGTCACCAGCCAAGTCATACAGGCTCCTCTTGACCACATTCAGCACTTTGCCAGGAACCTCTGACCAAGAGTCCACTGAACGCTTGACGTTGTACTTTTTCAGCTCATGTTCGTTCCCATAATATGGGTAGACCATCATTTCCCCCTTTGTATCCTTCTTGAATACCACATTGGTTCGGAGCACGCGGCTCAGCTCGCGCAGGAAGCCGAAGGAGTTGTTGAGGAGGTGTTCAGGGGTGATGTGGACAACCAGGACCAGCTGGCCCACGGCTAGCTTCTCAGGCATGTTGCTGGCACAGTCCAGGCCATCCCACTCGCACTCTGCGTTGTTGCAGCCCTGGTCGCAATGGCCATCGGCGTAGTGATCCTTGCAGTACTGGTCATAGAGAGGGCTGCAAAAAAATTGGATGCAAAGGCCCAATTAAATATCTCTTAATTGCACATATATGCTTAAAAGAAGAAGTATATGACACAGGAACTACCTACAGCTCTACTGGAAAATAATGAACTGTTGTATCAAAGACAGTTTTATCACTGTAGTTCTCTATCCTGTTTGTTCTTCTCAGCATCTAATTAGCAGCACACCAAGCAAGACAAATAGATTTTAAGATATTTAACTGGATATTTTATGAAGCTAAGCTAACTCTTATTTCACTTAAATACACTTACTTGCACTGTCCTTCCAAGTTCTGGCAGTCAAACCCATCATACAGACATCCAGCATTGTCACACTGTGAGTCACACTTCCCATCATTGAAGTATCGCCAGCACTGCAGAGCGGCCGAGCAGTTCTTCCACGGATCGTTGAAATTGAGCGAGCAGTCGCCGTTGTCCCAGCCGCACTCATGGTTGTTACAGGACACATCGCAGTGCTTGTTGTACTTGCGCTCTTCACACTGCGGAATCCCGCAGGGGACGTCCACTGGGGGTGGCGGGATGTTGTGGCCAGACCCTCCCGGGAAGCTGTAATCCAGGATGTGGCAGCGGAGGCCGTTGAAGTTAGCTGGGCATTCACAGTGGTAGTACGGCTCCTCTGAGGTGTATTCACACGTGCCGCCGTTGTAACAGGGGTTCGAATAACAGGGACTGTCAGTGGGATATTGGCATTCAGGTCCAGTGAATAATGGAGCACAGAGACACGTGGGACTCTTATGACCGGAGATGCATGTGCCTCCATTGCGACAGTGAAGGCTGCCGCAGGTCTGGGAGTCATATTCACACGTGGAGCCAGTAAAGCCCTACAGGAAGAATAATATATATGATTTATGCTTATTATATATTAAATAAATTAGACTGATATGAATATAAGCAATCTGTCTTATTCCTGAAAACTAAAATTCAAGCCAATATCAGGCTATCTATGATTAAAGACAAGAGGGCTAATTTAGATCAAATATTAGTAAAAAGTATATTTCCCATTATGGAAGCATCACATCGCCTTCTGTATGTCTCTTTTAAAAGTTACAGTCAACATTTAGATAATATTAAGAGGAATTTGTGCTCTTTTATTACAACTTTCTTATGAGTGACAGAGGTCTGTGTATATTTCCGAGAGTGTGTACTCACAGGAGGACATTTGCAGATGAAGCCATGTGGTGTATTACTGGCCACAGCACAGGTGCCTCCATTACGACAAGGTTTGCTCTTACAGCCATCGAACACAGTGTCACAACGCTGACCTACAGAGGTGTCACACACAAAAAGGTTTGTCATTTCATTTTCATTCCTCATCATAATTGTAAGGTTAATGCCACACCAGTACGTTTTAGATCAACAAACACTGTATATAAAAGATGTGCAGCAGCAGGGACTGACTCCTGTATCTTGCATCATTGCAATTAGATTTTCACTTGACTTCAGTAAACACTTTCCTGATTACACTATGGTCTCAGTTGCTACATGCAAATAATATTGAACACAACATGACATTCATTTTGTACATTATGGTTCCATTTTGAGTTTATTGCGTGATAAAACAAATGGTCAACACCTATCACACTGACACGCAGTCAGATTCATATCTTTATTCAAGTTCAGTTGTATAATTACAAATTAGGGAGCCTGTTATTTTGTTCTGGCAAGTACTTTTTATTTTAAGCATGGTTTAAGCTAATCAAAATTAGCAACTCAATTAATAATAGCTCATCTTGTTAACCAAGGCAGCATAATCTGATCATTGCTACTCTCTTGTCCAAAAGTTTGCTTTAAAAAAGATAAATTTGCAATGGTGAAAAGCAGAAACTCAAAGCTTCCATAAACTTTAAACGGCTGATCTCACTTTGGTTATGTCCATCTTTTATATGCTGTGTGTAGTACAAACATGCAAACTGAATGATGAGGGCAGTTTAAACAGTGAGTGCAAAGAAAATACCAGCCAAAAAGGCAGGCTAACATATCCCCCCTCAAACTCTTTAATATACTCTCCAAGCTGTTTACCCGTGTATCCGGTGCGACACTCGCAGCGGTAGTTGTTGGTGAGCTGGATGCAGCTGTGCGTTCCACGCGGGTCACAGGGGTTTGACAGACACTCGTTCACGTCTCCCTCACAGCGCTCCCCAACATATCCTGGAGGGCAGATGCAGTGGTAGCCTCCGACTCCATCCACACACTTGCCTTTGTTGAAGCACTTTGGCTCTTTGGTGACTGGGTCAGTGAAGGGAGTGCAGTCGTCCACATTGATCTCACAGTGAACACCTGAAGATTGCAATGGAAGAGTAAGGGGGAAACAACAATGTCAAGTAATGTGCATTCATTTAAATAAAGAACATGAACAATATATCATTTTGAGAATCACCAAAAGCGGTTATGACTTTAACAAACTGTCAGCAGGTCATTTGCTTTCTATTCTGTCATTTTCCAGTAAATTGCAGATATTAGTGTCCCTTTATAGAGGAAATTTTGGATAAAGGGTATGAAATTAGGTCTGGACTTTGAAAAACAAAAACATAGACATGTCTGCAAAGACATAAAAAAAACAGTAGTTAAGTTTGAAGAGATACATCAGGGCATGTTGTATGAAGAGTTTTATATAGTAACATTTTAATGTTTCGAGTAAGAAAAGATTTCAGAGATCCAAAACCAGATTTAAAAAGTCCACAAATAAACAGAGAGTCAAAGTGCTCTGCTTTTCCAGTGTAAATGGCTTTAGGTTAAACCAGACCTTGAAACTGACCAAAAATGATTAAAGTCAAGACGTTTAGAACCATTTTTAAATACTGACCTGAATTTGTTTTTAAAAAAACCAACTTTTTTAATCTTCAAATTTCCAACAACATGTTGGCTGTTTTAGGAAAACCAACTCTATTGCCACTTTAGACTGACCTAAAACACACACGCTCCCTTCATGTCTGAGAGAAAAATCAATAGAGTACTTGACAAGTAGAGGAAGAGATGGAGCCAAGACGGGAGGTGGAGCTTTTATGCCCGGGGTGCTGTTAAGCCCTAATTAATGAAGCGTGGAGACGAGTAGGAGAGAATGGAGAGGCAGAGAGGTGTGGAGGAGTGTGCGTGGGGTCTGCTGACCTTGGGTTCCCCGGGGACAGGAGCATTTGTAGGTATTGATCAGGTCAATGCAGGTGCCCCCGTTCTGGCACGGCTGGGAGAAACATTCATTGATCTCCACAGAGCAGTTGGTCCCCAAGTATCCTGGCATGCACTGAGGAAGAGAGGGAATAAAAGACGAAAGAGGAATAGGAGGAAGAAGGAAGAGCGGGACAGCGAGAGAAGAGAGGGGAAAGTTAATCAATGTCTGACATGAAACAAAGATGGTTTTTGTTTACCTGGCTGTTTTCTGGCCTCCATCCTGCCAAGGCCAGAAGATCCTTTACTCCGGAGAAGATTAACATAACCAAGCTGTTTGTTTTCTATTTATAAGCAAACCTCTTCATTAGGACTGCAGCAGAAAGGATGTCTGCCTTAAACTTAAATTCAATGAACAGCTACAATTACCACTTCTTAGTTGAATGCCTCCGACAGTTAGTTAAAAAGCAGGTTAATATCATATAATATAGAAGATATATTAATGAGTTGTAGCTTTAAGATTAAAAATATTTCTGCAAAGAAGCACACATCTAGAGTTATACAGTCACCACAAGAAATGTGTTTAACTATAAATGTCTCCAAGTAATGTTTGTTAGAACAACCAAAAGTTGCCATAAAATATAAATAACATACTAAACTTGAAAAAAAAATGCAGTACATATGTGCCATGGTGCACCAAATTTATGTAAAAAATAGACACATAAAAACAAATCTGAACATAGATAGCAAAGGGATAAAAACTTTCTCTTCGCAGTTTTTACCTTGCAGGTGTATCCGCCCAGAAAGTCAGTGCAGGTGGCGCCGTTTTGGCACGGGTTCGGTGTGCATTCATCTACCTGCTCCTCACAGTAGCTCCCGGTGTATCCCACCTGACAGTGGCAGTAGTGAACATTTCCTGCGTCCAGACACTGACCCGAGTTATGACAAAGATGCGCAACATCGACTCCTAAATGGATAGCAAAAGATGATGAAAGTGTTGTAATAAAATTCTTTATATTTTGTCAGCAATCGGCAAATAATATACGACGTGATATTCTAAGTTTAACAGGCTAAACACTGTTAAAAAAAACAAATGGCATAACAAGGCTTTTGAAACCTCTCACCTCTCTGTTTGGCTGCCACCTCACAGGAAACACTTGGGACATCACAATAAAGGCCCGTCCATCCAGTCTCACACCCACAGCTGTATGTGGTATCTGTCTGCCAGCAAGTTCCCCCGTTTTTACAAGGAGACGAGTCACACCAACGAACCAGGTTCTGAAAAGCGTAATAAAAGTAACAGATGTTGACTGTGCGGTGTTAATGCAGTATGCATATGTTATTTATCAATTCAATATGCCAGACAGATGTAATTTGCTCATTTTACGGTTAAAACGCAGGGAGCCTTGAAGACAATCAGAATAACTTTGTTCTACTAGCTCCTCCTACCTGACAGTTTAGTCCAGTGTAACCGTGTGGGCAGGTGCATTTGTAAGTCCCATAGCTGTCCTGGCAGGTACCGCCATTCAGGCAGGGTTTGGAGTCACACTCATTGATATCATGCTGACAGTAGCTCCCGGTGAAGCCTGGTGGGCATAAACATGTGAAGGCATTGATGCCATCCACACAGGTGCCACCGTTGAAGCAGGAGCTGTAGGGGAAAAAAATAACAGACGTCAGCACATCAAATTAGGGTTAAAATATTCTACAGCTTTTTAGGGAAATGAGAGTAAATCAATACAGCTCTCATTATATGAGCTGCAGGCAAATTTATATCTGATTCACAGAAAGTTCACCCAGAACAAACATTTTTGTTGCAGCATTGCTCTACTTCAATTTCACACTTTTCCCCACACATTTTTTTTCACACATTTTAAAACTGACTGAATAGAGCAGAACTAATGCTTCGGCCATTTTTGCAAAAAACATTAGAGCTACACATTAATTTAATGTAAAAGCAAACTACTATGTTGAAACCTACTGTTGTATATCAATATTTCACCAGAGGGGGCAGTAGTGGACAAGAAAACAAAGATTACAACTCCAAAGCGCAGAAAGTGAACCTGCTGATCTTGAAAAGATTACTCACAATGACACAGTGGCAATGTCTGTGGGGTTTAAATCAAACAAACAAAACCTTCTGTGAGCTCTGTACCTCTCAGTGCAGTCAGGAGTGTTATTTTCACAATGAATGCCACTGAAGCCGAGCGGGCAGGTGCAGGTGTAGCTGTTGACACAGTCAGTGCAGTTGGCTCCGTTCTTACAGGGGTTGCTCTCACACTCGTTGATGTCCTCCTCGCACCTCGTTCCGCGAAAGCCGGCCGGGCAGGTGCACAGGAAGCCGTTCACCTCGTCATTACAGAGCCCTCCGTTGCTACAGGGGTCTGCAGGTGGAAGCATCAGACTCAACTTTATGTTCTTATTGTGCTGCTTGTGTGCACTTTCATCAATGGACACGAAGAGGAAACACATAAAGGGAGAAGGACTGATGAACTTACTGGGCTTGCAGTCGTCAATGTTGTTTTCGCAGTTGCGTCCGGTAAAGCCCGGTTTGCAGCTGCAGTGGTAACTGCCCAAAGTATTCTGGCAGGTTGCTCCATTGCGACAGGGATTCTTCACACACTCTTTGATGTCCACCTCGCAGGTTTGACCTAGAAGGGATTAGGAGAGGAAACAGAAAGCAAGTATTATATACTTCTTCAAATGCTGGCACAGTAAGTATGAAATTAAGAACATAATCATCTTGATTACAATCCAAGGATCTCTTATTAGAAATGTTTGTATTAAATTAACATTTAACATTTACATGTGTACTTCTGTTCTCTAAAAAGGCTGCTCTCTGAGTCCTTTTTGACCTTTTCTATGACCTCTTACTCATTCCTGGAAGGTACTCATATATGCAGACATTAATAATTACCTTGCCATCCTTCAGGACAGACACAAGAGAAGTTCAGATAGTCCTCTGATTCCTGACACAGTCCTCCATGCTTGCAGGGTTTGGAGCTACAGGGGGCCATCAGAGTTTCACAGTTCTCTCCTGTAGTGTGCAAACGCAAGAAAGAAATACACCGTTAACTGAATTAAACTCTGTTTAACATTTATCTGTCACTATGTGATACCACGCAGGAGTCATGAACTTGGAGATAACCCAATCCAAATGGACACAGAATCATCTTTCAATCAATGCTATCAGAAGATTTTAGGTTCTGTCAGTATTTGAGGCCTGTGGAGATATTTCCCTATCTGTTTCCATAACATACTGCTAATACAGGAAGTCGGCTCCAGTTTCCGGCCATTGTGCAGCCATTTGCTGTTCTGTGAGACAGGAAGCAGGCAAACAGGAAATGTGTCAAGCAACCCGTTCCCACCCCAAGCCAAGCAAGAGCCTTTTAGTATTCAAAGCGCTGTGGATTTTTCCAAAAAAATATACAAGACAAATATAAGAACAATTTGCCCTTAAACTTCCCATGGTTATGTGTTTGATTAAATACTAAGCCAGATGACATTAAAATGACATTAAAATGTTTCCCAGCTCCCATCACGGATGCTTGTGGATCACAGAGGAGCACAGTGAGTCAGAGGTTTGGTGTCTTTGAGCCCTGAGGAAGTCTTGCTGCTGAACTTTACTCAAGAGCTATTTCATCCGCCACACATTTTCCTCTTTGCCCAACAGCCGGTGGAAACTGTCTCCCACAGCAAGGAAATGCCAGAACGCCAGGCCAACACATGGGTGTATCAAATATTTTCAATAATATTTCCATACCCGTGTAAGGCAGGATACAGTTGCACTTGTACCCTGCAACGTCGTCAATGCAGGTCCCCTGGTTAAGGCAGGGATTGGAGGCACATTCGTTGATGTTGTTCTGGCAATTTGGTCCTGCATGCAATAAATTAAACACATTTCAGTTCAAGTGATGGTTAGCAGTGAAACTGTACGGTTCGAATGACACTAAACGAAGCTCATCGACACATGCTAACAAATACTGACCAGTGAAGCCCATGCGACAGGTGCAGACGTATCCGCTGGTCATGTCCTTGCAGGTGCCTCCGTTCATACACGGGTTGGATTCACACTCATTGTTGTTGATGTCGCAGTTTTTGCCGCTCCAGCCAGAGTCACACAGGCATTTATAGCTGACGAGGAGTAAAAGACAAACATCATCGATAAAGGAAAAAATTTCTTGTTGGAAATCTGGGGAAACTTGTTTATTTTCACTGCCCTGCCCCTGAAAAACATTTATAGACCGCCTCACCCATTTATCTTGTCCTCGCAGTGACCATGGATGCAGGGATTGCTGAGGCACTCATTGACTTGAGAGAAGCAGGTGGTGTCATGGTAACCATCTGGACACTGGCAGGTGAAGCTGTTGATGCCGTCGATACAGGTGCCGCCGTTGTGACAGGGGTTGCTCGCGCACTCGTTGATGTTTATGTTGCACATGGCACCTAAACAGATATTTCGCTTTACTTCCTGACATCATGAGTCTCCATGAGTTTATAAACAGTGAAAGGATGGGTGCTGAAATCACTGCAATCATTTTTACACTCCAACAGTTTTGATGTATTACATGAAAACGCTGAACAGCTGCACACAAAGCCTCCACACAATCAAGTCTATATATCAACACAGCGAATGTATCAATTTCCAGAAACATACGGCTTTAAAGGCGGCCTTTGTCGGCGACTTGAAGCGTTGATGCCATTCAGGCCCGTGTCATGCGTAGCATAAAGGCAGCCCATTTAGCTTTAAAGCAGGGACCGGCTTCCAAGCTTTTAAAAGCTCAACTTTCAGGAATCTTTCAGGGAATCTTTTCTCCTGCTCAAATCCCCACTGGCCCTGTGTGCCAGAGTGTGTGTGTGTCCTCTCTTTGTGCGGGAGGGCAGCTTGCTTGTCCGAACAGCAGCAGGTTGGGGACAGGGTGGAGCTGGAAAGTGACACCGGTCGAGCCTCAGAGGAGCGTGCGCACTCGCTCGCCATCTGTCACCCTCCCCATCAGGACCTTTGAATCCTCTGATGCTGCACCTTAAGCACTCGTTTGCCCACTTTTTACTTCAGACAGATGTTATGTTTAACCTGGCTATATATTTGGAAAAGATGGGCTTTTCCAGTGCATTAGTTTGTGGCAGTAAACCAAAGATCATGCAATTCCACTTTATCTATTTGAACAACAAATATCCTAACATCAATCTTCACTAGATTTAATCTATTTGAAATTAATTTTTTTGGAAAACTAAAAAAAATCCTCTATCTGGAATGATCCAAGAGTTTTTATGTTCCTTCAAACACAAAATGTGTAATATATCAGAAAAATGTGGTAAAATCAAAGAATTTTCAGGAAACTGCATATTTTGAAAGATGTTGTGAAAATGTGATTATTCCTTTCCACTAATCTAGCAAGCCATTATCTGGAAAATCTAACCTCATTCAGAATTTAGGCTGAAACCTGTTAGTTTAGGTTAAATCTGTTTTCTAGGTTTTCCTGCCAGATCAGGGAAAAATAGAAAACTTATACTATCACAATTTCCCTCAGTATCACCATCTCCCTCCCATTCTCCTGGGAGGATTTTGGGTTATCACCTTTGCACGTGTTACACAGCAAATTTCCTAGTGTAACATAATCAGCCTCAAAGTAAAAAAAAGTAAAGTCAAAGTAAAAACGAGTAGGCTAGCCCATATAGAGCCCAGAGCAGTTTTACTCATGCAGGGTCCCCAGGAGGGTTTTCTGCAATCAATCCATAGTGGGTCCCCGATGGTATTAGGACAGCTAGTGCTTAATATCTATGGGGAGTTGAGATGTTTCTGATTTTTGCCATTTACAGAGATATCTCAGAAACTGACTGTCAATAAATGCACATTTCTTCTGGATGTTATCCATATCTGTGACAGATGCTATGATACAAAGGCATCTTGTATCATATCTACCTTGGATCGTATTTACTGCAGTGACTACAATTGTATGAAAATACAAACAAGAGCCTACATGTTAACATCAGAGTACTGAAGCTAATGTCTATTTGTTTTCTTTTTTTAAATCTGATGTTTTAACATGCAGTCAACAATCAAACTCTAAGATTCATTAGAGTTATTTCAAAACTACTGTGTTCTTTCTTGCAATTATGATCTGAATCACAACTTCCTGTTTCCTGTTTCCTATATTGAAATCAATAGAACTATGAGCTCCAGTTTACCAGTGTAGCCAGGTTCACAGGCGCACTCGTAGCCATTGATCTTGTCATTGCAGGTCCCGTAATCACAGGGATTGCTCTTGCAGTCATCGATGTTGGTTTCACAGTTGATTCCTGGAAGAAAGTTGTTTTTTAGATAAAAAAAAAAAATACTGGTGCCCAACATTTATGGTATAAATGTGAAAATCCTAGGTGACTTCCTTCTTGAGTTTTTGCATTCACAAGATTTTTAGAAAACTTGACCTTAAGATTCAGGTTACTGAGATTCAAACTCATCCAAGATTTTTAGTAGATGCAGCTGTGCTATCAATCCTACGTTGCCTTGTTTTCACGTTATTGCATTCACAAACTTGAGTGTCCATGCTGCCAGTGGAGTGACAACAATATCTCATCAGCCTTTTTATGGCTGAGGGGTAAAATGTTACGCTTGTATCTCCTGTGTGTGATCCTTACCTGTTGTTCCCTTGGGACAGACGCAGATATAGCTGTTCTCCCTGTCCTGGCAGGTGCCTCCGTACCTGCACGGCTGGCTCAGACACTCATTGATGTTGGTCTCACAAAGCCGACCGGTGAACCCGGGCTTGCACTGGCAGCTGAACGAGGCCAGGCCATCAATGCAGGAGCCATAGTGGCAAGGGTCGGAGTAACATTCGTTTATGTCTGTCTCACAATGCTTCCCAGTGTAACCTAGGAAAAAGAGTTGATGTCTGTTTTAACTGACACGTTCATTTGTGAAATGTTGTTATATTTTAAAGGTCTTGGCTCCTTTTACAATTATTATAATTTATGTTAAGCGTGAATACCTTCAGTGCACTCGCAGGTATATTTGTTGGGTCCATCTGTGCATTTGGCGCCATTTTTGCACGGCGTGCTGGCACACTCATCAATGTCTATCTGGCAGAGGTTCCCACTGAAGCCTGGAAAAACAACAAAAAGCTGTTATTGTGCGCATGTGTGTGTGTGAATGAGTGCGTGTGTGTGTGCAGACATCTCATTTTAAACCAGCCACACTCATAATCCTGAGCCTATGTTATAAGAGCTCTTAGCGAATCAGAAATCTGCATGTTAATTAACAACTGTGAAGCACTACGAGCTCCCCATTTTCTCCTTTCACTTCTTTTCAGCGCAGAGGCAAAGGGAGAGGAGCTAGTGGGGGAATCGGTTCATTTAAAATAGGGGAGGGAGGGAGAGAGGGAGAGAAATGAGGAAAGAATGAAAGTTAGGAGGCCTCCTGACCAAGGGGTGAAAGACAAAGGCCCTCCTGTCTGCTCAAAGCAGCACCAAACTGAGCCTGTTGCCTTCTTTGTCCCCCAAAACCTTTCCATCACAATGCATATTCTCCTGTCTTACTTTCACCCCTTCCCCACTACCCCCTCTACTCCCTGCCCGCCTCCAAAAAGAGCTAGCTTGACCTTTGAACCTCCGGTATTCAAAGTGTTGTTCATTCAAAATCAACCAGTAGGCTTTCTTGTTTTTCCTGGACTTATTCTCAGATATTTCCTCCTCGTCTCCTGTTTGTCACAGCTCAAAGACTAATAGGGTGTTCTCTGATGAAGAGATAAAAAGTTCTACTTCCCTCCCACCCCATCACCACAACATCACAGGAACATACAGGTGCTTAAAGCTAAAGAAAGACCAGTTGTAGATAATCCAGTGAGGAAGTATTTGTGTGGAGAGCTGCAAGCTGATTTCTCCCACTGGACTCTGCTAGAAGCATTTATACTTCCCCAAACTGGCTGCAATCAGACGGATGAAGTGATGACTAAAATGTAGACACTGCTAACAAAGTTTTCAGAACAATGCAGTCCAAAACTATGTCGACAGCAGATTAAAGCTGATGCTACTTTAAAAATTAGAAAACTAGACACTCCAGCTTTTATTTTGTGCTACTTATATGATATAACTTATATGAATTAAGGCTGAGAGTCTACTTAAGTGGCCTTTAAAACATACATTTAAAGAATAATTTAGGCTAAAATTTCCAAGTAGTCAATGGGATTTTTTATAGCATGGCAAGCAAAATATTATTTTTTACTTTTTTCAAAGCTTGACACAGATCTGTGAAAAAAGAAAAGTGTGAATTAACTCTTAAAGCTATTATTTCAAAATTTCCAAGCTTATTAAAAAACAGCACAATACCAAGTGGATATTTTCTGCTGTATGTATGTAAAGATTTGAACGCTACAAAAGGGTGTTTTATGTGAGATGTTGTTGTTATTTTTGGCATTACTTGTGCTTAGTGTTGAAAAGTGCTATAAATCAAGACAGTTTGCAGTCTGATAGGGACTGTGAGTTTACAGCAGCAACAACAGTCCTTGGTACAAACTGCATGTTTCTTAACAGGAATGTGACTGTTCTGTTCTCCAACAGCACTCCTGACATTAATGAAAAGATTTTCTTTCCCAGATGCATAAGTATGAACACACACAAAGGATGAAGCGGAGATGCAACCACGCACAGGGCCGTGCACATCGCACACCTCAGCAGCCAAAGCGGGATTTATCCCCAGACTGCTGGAATCAGACATTTCAATGGCTCTCAGCGGGGTTTCCATGGCTATTCCATGTACAGAAATGAAAAGGGGGACCCTCGCCTTGGGCCTGGCTCGCAACAGGGACAAATTTACATCTCAACTAGAGCGGTTAAAACCCCTCCCCCCTTCTACCCTTCCTGCTTTGGCATAACGGTCCGTGCATCTCAACACTACCCACTTCTCCACACACCCTCCCAAAAAACACTTCCACCACCACCACTTTGTGCTGCTTCCTCACACAGCCCTCGCTCACTGTCACACACAACGAGTTTTCTTAGGCGCTAAGCTCTTGTGTTCACTCTTGTAGCCCCCTCTCTCTATTAATTCCAAAGCTTTCTTGTTGTGGATGTCTTTTTTTTCTTTCTGCTTTTCCTTCTTCCTTTCTTTTTCTCTCAACAGGAGGAATCTTTCTCCTCCACCCAGACTGCCTTTGATCCACCCAACTCTGAGCTCTGCTATTTTCCTTTTCCAAAAAAGAAGAAGAAAAAAAAAATCACTTCCACCTCAATGATCCCAGTGAAAGAATGCAAAACAAAAACACATTTGGGGAGTCTATAGATCCTTCCTTTCTCTTCTATCTTTTTTTCTATCCAATATTCAGAAGTTGCATTCCTTTGCTCCTCAACAAAACATCAATACCTCATGTACAAACAGTGAAGTTCCTGTAAGAGTTTTGAAAACACCCACATACCTCAAAATAGGCTGAAGAACTACCTCATTTACAACCACAACACAGAAAATGTCACTTTACAGACTGTGGCAGCAGCTCTGCCTTCTCTTATTAGCTCTCTCTTGTTCTCAGTTGCAATCACAAGCCTTGCTTAGTTTCTGCTCGATCATCAGACTTGATAAAAAGGATAACAAACTTGTTCAAAAACTTCAAACTTCCTCAAGCCTTTCCTTATAGATTTTCTTTTACCGCTTCTCCTCAACTGCTGCGTATGTGCGGGGCTACCCGGGCCAGCATAAGCTCGCCTCAGGGCTGGGATTAGTGCCCGTCCAGATCAGTGTTTGTGTGTGTGTGTGTGTTTGTGTTTGAGAGGAGAAGAGAGCGAGACAGAGCAAGATCAGCCTCTGTGCCCCCTGGCCCCACGCCCTCTCCCTCCTCCCCCCTCCACAGCGGTACGGCAGCCTCACCTGTGGGGCACTGGCAGTGGAAGGCGTTGGTCTTGTCGATACACTCGCCGTTGTTCAGGCAGGGGCTGCTGGCGCACTCGTTCGTATCGATTTGGCAGAACTCCCCCCCGTAGCCTGGCCAATTAGCAAGGGAGGACCGTGAGGGAGATTTGATCGGAGACACACAGTTAGAAGCACTTTCACACTGCAGAAATATACCGCTACATACTGGGTTTAAATGATACAAAGTACTGAGGAATATAACTAAATATTGTTTTATTTTATTAAGTTGTTAGTTTATAAAACTGACCCCAATTTATGTTAAGCTAAAGGTGATGTCATGTAAAACTGCAATGAACTGAAAATACTTTAGTAAAATATATTTGTAACTTTTCCTCTGAATGTGACTTTAATATTAAGTTTGCTGTTGATCACACTTAGTTAACAGTTTAACTAATTCAGCTCTATTTTCTTGTTTGCTGCATTTTAATAAAATCTTGAAAATCACACAAATTCAATCAGAATCCACGATGATGTCGTCGAGCTGAAAGTCTGACCATCAGCCCCAAAATTAAATATAACTCAGTCTAAAGAGTCAAAACTGCAAATCTTCACATTTCAGAATATGTAAAAAGAAATTTCATTAATTAATCAGCTAACAATTTCTAAACTTCAAAACAAACCCATTCTGAAAGGAATCCTAAGTCATTCACATGGGTTTTATTTGTTGACTTTACTTGTCCAATTAGTTATTCTACTATTATTCTTAACTCCCATGAACACAGCAAATTACGTGACATGCAAAAGTAAAAATACACACGCACAGGGCAACCTCAACATCACACCTACATGAGCTGCTCAGCCACAAAGCTCCTGCTGCAGTTTTTTGTAGTTGATGATGACTGTGTAACTTTAGTCTTCTGTAACTTTACATGGTCTGACACTTTGTGCTTCCATTCTGCATAAATACCACTTACAGAAGAAATATCATAAATTTACTTGTTTCAAAGACTGCATCCTATTACAGTACAGTTTCTTTCACACATTCAGTGAGTTCTTTAAAAAGATCCATTTTTTTCACACACTTTTGCAAAGACAGACTGCCTGGCTAGGTGGGGGGCTTGCAGCAATGGGACTGAAAACACCTGAATTCAAAGTGTGGCTCGGTCTGTGAGAGCTGAACTACTTAAAGTTCAAAGCAAAACCTATTTTTGATTATAGGAGACTTGTTTAGTGCATATGATTTGCTGCATTTGGTGAAATTAACCAAAACAAACAAAATTCAAGTTAAATGTATTCATATGGGACACATTTCCCTCAAAGGACTTTACAAATGTGCACAGCAGAGCGTTCCAGAGTGCACCCTGTGGGAATGTGACTGAAAAAGTAGCTTCTCCATATAACCAGACATCTTACCTGGCATGCAAATACACTGGAATTTTCCTATTTGGTCCAGGCATGTAGCCTCGTTCAAACATGGGTTCGACATGCACTCGTTGATGTCCAGCTCACACCGTGGTCCCACAAAGCCCCGCTGACACTTACACTGGAATGAGCCCCTGGTATTGATACACTTCCCCGCATGCTCACACGGATTGGAACCTGTTTAAAAAGATCCAGGCTTTAATTTCACTTCCTTTAGCAGGTTGGTGTGTCCATAAGGATGTGAAAAGCAGCAATTTCACTATAAAAGACATTACAGGACGTTGAGTGGCTCAGTGTTGTTTGACAAAGCCAAACCAAAAGCCTCAACTGCGGGATTACAGCAATAATACCCCAGAGGGGGTTATTTACTGCAATTAGGGGTACAATTATGGGTACCAAAGTACCCATAATAGGGCAAAAGAATGACCTTGTATTTTAGCTTGTATAAAGGAATTACGAACCAATGTGTGGTAATTGAAGTTTTCGTGACAGTGGTAAAGCTAAACTCTGAATACTGATGTTGAAATATGTCTGACAGTGTGCAAAAGATGAGTTTTACCCAGTGAGCATTCATCAATGTCCTGATCACAGGAAGCTCCAACATATCCCGAGGGGCAGGTACAAAAATGATTTCCCGTGACGGGGTTGGTGTCACAGTTGGAGCCCTTTTGGCATGGGTTGCTCATGCAGGCATCATCCAGCTGGCAGAGCAGCCCTGGTGCAGAGGACAAAAATAAGAAGGACTTCATTATATATCCAGTGATTTCAATCAATTTCAGTTTTACTGGGTTAGCTCACACAGTTTGTGTCAGATTAAGTTCGCACAACAGTTGTATTTAACTTAAGAAGCAGAAGTTCTGCTGCCATGCACTAAGATCGAAATTCCACAAACCTGTGCGGCCGGGGGGGCATTCACAATAGAACGAAGCTACCCGGTCATGGCAGGTGGACCCTTGATGGCAGGCCGCACTGGCGCAGTCATCGATGTTCTCGCTGCAGTCGTCCCCGGTCCAGCCGTTCACGCACACGCACTGGTAACTGCCATAGGTGTTGTGGCATGTGCCGCCATTTTGGCATGCGTTGGGCATCAGCTGGCACTCATCGACGTCCTCTCTACAGAGCTGGCCTGTGAAGTGGAAGCACCAGGATAAGTGGGTGTATGTCCCCAGACAGGCTTCTTCACGGACTCATACAGTGAAGCAACAACATACAGACCTGTAAATTCTGGTTTACACTGGCAGTTGTAGGTGTTGACTCCATCAACACAGGTCCCTCCATTCTGGCATTCATGATTTGGACAGTCATCAATGTTTTGGCTGCAGTTTTTCCCCGTAAAACCTGACATTAACAAAAAAAGAAAAAACGTCTCTCCATTAATTTGCTTCAGTGTGGGTTTACGTTGCATAAACTGTGCCGTCTTTAACGAGACTTTAAATATTTAGTTTCTCATTTCTCCTGGTTTGAAAACAACAATGTCCCATTTACAACAAAGGGAATGAAACTTGCAGTTAAATGTGGTCAACTGTCTTTTCCTTCCCAAGAAAAGCGAGGCTTTACCATTTTGAGGTCTGTGGTAAGCCTGCCACTCTCCTATACGGTTACACAACAAGCAGCCACTGCACTGTACAGCTGGCATCCTGGGTAAAATAAAATGCAAAGCAAAACCAGTACAACACGTAACGACTTACAGTCAGCTTCTGAAACCAAGCTAAACCACTGCTAATATATAAAAAAAGCAGATGTCTGCAGCTTCCACTGCAATGTTGCTCAAATTTCAACTGAATTTTATTGTCGGAAATTTGTTATTGTCATTCAGGGCTCAGTCAAACCGGCCTAGATACTAGGGAGTGGTTGCTGGAGGATCCAACCGGAGGTTGCTACACAAAAAAACCTTGCGACTGGTTTGGTTGCTAACAGACTGCCATGGTTGCAATTATTCGGTCACAAGTATTCACCATTTAGTCTCTGAGTTGTAGTGACATTTTTAATAGTGTGGTGCAAACTGTAAGAGGAGAAAGTTTGCCTTCAAAGTAAAAGTCGTGTCCCCAAGCAGCAACAAACACATCAAAAGGTCTCTGCATCACACTTTTCACACTTTAACTACCACTTGATGAGTAGTTTGCGAGTGCTTGCTGACAAATTGGCGTCTTCCTTCCAACATGACATGCGGGTTTGTGACTGCAACTGATCTCTAGGCCTGTGTGACTGAAGCCATTACCATGCTTCTGTATGTGAAAAAAACTGAAATTAATACAAGTGTAACACAATTCCCTCTGCAAGTTCCTAGTAGTGTGTGCTTTGAATTGTGCTTTGCAGGCTAAATATTTACAATATTTGCAAAATACCAACTGGCGATCGACTCAGCCAATCACACATGATCAATTCATTTAGTCACTTTACCCTAGAAGATCCCAACCCTGACTTACATGGATGTTTTCTTTTAATTACTTTAATGTATGTAATAACTTTTAAAAAAAAAACTGAGAGACCAACACATTATTTTCTCTTTAGGCTTTTCAAAGAACAGACGAGGCTGCCAGTAAGACGGGATGGAAAGTTGCCACACAAATTCTTTGCGTGAATTTCTGAATTGGAAGGAAACAGAAAAAAACAAGGTGAAGTCAGTGTGTGTGGAGGTGACAGGGTGGAGGGCAGGGCCGGAGTCCCAGCAAGAACTGCTTCACTCCATCATGTGAAAAGGATGTTGTCCTTTGACCATTTCCTTACGATAAGCCCGGATGCTTTCCTGCTCTGCTTTGTTCGCACACTGTGCACAACAAAGTACAAATACACTCACACACTCACACAGGGCACAGCACACACAGGAGCAGCCCAGCCTAAAATGACATCACCACTTAATCAGCCACTCGCAGTGCTGATATTTAGGAATCACCTAACCTTGATTCAATGGGGTGTCATGATGGCTTTAACTTCACAAACGTTAATGGATCTGATCAATCCCACCTTACCACAGCTTCTTAAACAGTACACCTTTATTTTATTCCTTTTTAAAAAGAAACTCCTGAATATTAAAAGCCTAGAATAAAAAATTTGCTGACCTCAGTATTCAACATAGTCACTTTATTTACATGACTGAAGAAAAGCACAGGAGGCCCACTTTAGAGCAATTGTACAGCAAATGATCAAATCATTTAAGACGTGTTTTAATGCAGCTTAATGTTACCTGGCACACAGGAACATTCGTAACTCGTCTCTCCCTTCTGGATGCAGGTGCCTCCATTTTGGCAGGGTGACGGGTTGCAGGGGAAGTAGCGGCTCTCACAGTGCTTGCCTATGTAGTCCGGTGGGCACTGACATCGGTAGTTGCCGACCTCGTTGATGCACACCCCGCCGTTCTTGCAGGGCGATGGCTTTATGTCGCACTCGTTGACATCCTGTGTGCAGGTCATTCCAGTGAAGAAGGGCGTGCAGGTGCAGATGTACTGGAATTCAATGACGGAGCACTGTCCACTGTTGGCACATGGATTAGAGGTACAGGGGTCGGCTCGTTCACACTGCTTACCTGAAGGCACAAAGATATTGTGTGAAAGATTAAACACATTGCTAGACACAGATTTCTGGGATTTCACAACCTCAAAATGACCCATAAACAAAGAGTGTTACTTTTGTTATCCAGTTATCTAGTTTCTAATCTTATTTATCATCAACCAACCATTGGTTCAATATCATAGCACCGTTTTATTTTACCTAACCATCCAGGTGGACAATGACACTTGTAACTCTGGAGATTGTCCAAAGCACAGGTGCCTCCGTTGCGACAAAGTATGCTGGTGCAGGGATTGACAATCTGGCAGTGGAGGCCTACGAAGCCTGGCCTGCAGCTGCAAAAGAAGTCCACACTGTTCTCGCTTAATATGTGGTGGCACATGCCATCGTTCTCACATGGCGAAGCGGCGCATGGATCAGGAAACTGGCACCTGTTTCCTAGGAATCCACCACGGCACCTGGAAACAGCAGATGAGGGAGGTCAGAGGTCAGTTTCTTTATGAGAAAAATAATCATTTTGTCATATTTAAACAATTTAATATGTAAGAGGTTTATACTTTAAGTATTAATAAAAGCCATGATAAGAACTGAGATTCTCAGCTGCTAATCAGGGTGACGCTTGGATTATACTTTATTTTTATTTACCATTTACTCTTCATTTTTCTGAGGATGTGCACACTACTTTCCAAAGCAAGCCAATGTGCTAGAGCTAAAACTGACAAATTCATATACTAAAAGCTGCCAGTTTCTTATTTAGTTGATTTTTATTTATTAATTGGACTTCTGTTTAGCAGATTTCAATATGCATAGTAAACATAAACATGTAAACTAAAAAGGGTGTCTGCTTTAGATCTGGTAACTTTATCCTGTAAACTATATTATAGAAATATTATACACACCAGAACAGATACTTATGGTACCTTTATGTACCAAATTCAGAAATCACATTAGTGCTTAGTTGCTTCAGGAGACAGAGTGGTGAATGCGTCACATTCCCAGTAATTTTATTAAATTCATTGTTTCCCGTGTCAGCCCTAAAAAATAAAAAACACAATTCTTATTATACCTTTAGTGAAAAGTATTGTTCTATCATGAATACCAGCAATTTACCAATAATCCATCCACAAGATGGACTAATAAATTCATACATTTTTTTATCCATTCAGTCAAAAGTCCACAATGCTAATATGAGTTTAAACTGTATCAATCATTTGCTTGTTTTTACGACACGGCAACACAGCAATGAGAAACTATGATTTAAACGGGACATTTGTCTTTCTACTGTCACCACCTGTGGACAATGTGTTTGAAGCTATAAAACAGAGTGGTCTGGGCAGCGAGGGGAGGGGGACAAGCTCCTGTGATGTTTCTCACAGGTTGTTTCTGAGTCATAAACGCTGCTCGGACCCCAGCGAACAAGTTCCCAGAGAGAGATCCGCTGATCACAGAGGCACATTCACACATTTACAATTACAATGAGAGGAGCTGAAAGCATGTCCCCTGAGGATGCGCGCGGCTCAACAAAAGGGCCACACACACATACACATACTCGCACAAAGACAGACGGTGATCGCTATTTTACACATGCATACACACAGGCAGAAAGATTACATGAAGGAATGTTTCACAGCTCCTTGCGTATCCACAGATTTGTGGGCTGGAAGTAAAGTAAAGCCATATTTCTTGGTATGGAAAACTCTTTAGTTTTAACCAGCCACTTACATCTAACAGACACACTCTGTCTTAACCAAAAAGTGATTGAGGTTAATACTCAGTCCTTTTTGCTGCTCTAACTGACCCATAAATCCAAGCAGTTCACAGCATTTCAAAGATTCAATCCTATTGTCAATAATGCTGGTTGGCTAGGGGCACAAAAGAAAAATCTGTGGTATTTGGAAATCTTGTTCCTAATCCGTCCTTCCCAAAAGTGGAGGTATGAGAAAAGCAGCCATCATGGCACTCTTCAGCAGCTCTCAGGACTGGAATCTGCTCACTTTGACCCTTTTGTCAGCACTCATTCATCCTGTGTACAAGGCAGCATCTATGCCACAGTTTGAGCTGCAAGCCAACATTATGGCAACTTCAAAGCACCGTGCCACCACCTCAGTGCTCGTTATTCTGTCTTCCCCAGAGAGGATTTGCTCACGCATCAGACAAGAGGATGGGCAGGGGATGAAGTGAAAGACACTGCAGTGCAACCACTCAAGATTCATGAAAGATTTCTGAAAAGTGAATTCCCATGTAGCGGAAAACTACATAGAGAATGTCCTGAAATGCAGATTTGTTTTTTTGCTCTGTTGGAGTTTTTTTATGCACATGCCTGACCAGCAAGAGTTTTCTTTCTCTTGTTTTGTTCTCACACAAAAACCATTGTGCACAAAGCATGAAAGACATTTAAAAAAACCCAAATTGCTCTCAAATACCTGACCCGAGCCAGCCAGTCTGTTAGCACTGAGGGGCTGACAGGACCCTGTCCCCAAACATTCCCAGGGCGTCCACCCTGTGTGTATGTTAGTGTAAGTGGGGCCGAGCTGTGGACCCTGTGCAGGGACAGGCGTGTGTTTAGACAGGGTCTCCCCCTCATGGGATTAGACAGCCTTAGGACTGTGGCAAAGAAAAGAAAACATGACATGCTAGGCTGCCAACTGCATAAACAGTAGCAGTGAGTGGTGGCATTTCACCATGTCTAGAGCAAAGAGTGGCACCTTGCATGCTTGTCATTTAGTCTGAGGCCATTTATAAAAGTAGACCTACTCGTTCCAGCGCTATATTTTTATTCATGGACTCTAGAAGAGAGCATTATGTGATTCACAGTGAAAAATAATCCTTATTTATTAACACCAGGTCAATGTGATTTGTTTGAAAGAAGCCAGCTTTCTTCTGATTGGCTGCTTGTATCATGAACAAAAGGTTTGAACAGAGTGGGTGGGGCTTCTGTGCTCAGAGTCAGAGCTGTGTGCCTGAGATAACCATATTAAGTATATCTGCTGTAACTGACATCACACAGAGCCAAGAGTAAAAAAACTCCACAATAAACTGTTGTAAACCAAGCCTTTTCTGAAGACCAACTTTTCAAAGGAAGTGAAATGTGAAATGTCTAGCTATTATAAAAAAAAACAACCCAAAAAACCCCCCACAAATTTTCCACAAATTACTTTACAATGTGCAAATGAGACACTTTGTTATTATATCCATCATTTAGTCAAATACAAGGTCCTCTCAAAGACACATAGTCAATATCTTTGATGGAAAACGTCTAATCTGTCAAAAAACATTGTAAAACATTTTGATTAATGATCTGAAAATACTGCCGTTTCTCTTACAGTAAAATTGTTGGCAACTTTTCAGGACACATTGTTTCCAAATGCCAGTAAAAGACACATAAATCTTTCACACCTAGAAAAGAGGCAAACCCTGGTCTGACGCTAAGGAGAATTACCAGACTGAGCCATTAGACTTGACTTATGCACATAAAATGTGTCTTGTCCTGATGACCTCTGGGTTTTTCCAATCTGAACCAAGAGAAATGCTCAGTCTGTCATGAAATGTCAAATAAACTTAGATAAGCAACACTGAAAACTTCAAAAAAAAAAAAAGTAAATTCATATTTAGTAGTTACAAAGTATTTCAGCAGTCTATGCAGCAGCAACACTGAGTTAATCTGATAAAACAGCTGTACATTAAAATCTATGGACATTCTTCCACATAGAGCATCTCTATTTAACCCGACAGGGGACAGTGGAAGTATGTGTGTGTTGCAGTGAGTCTGGGGGTGGGGAATCGGCCAAGAGAAAATTTGGCTGCTAGAAGGCCAGTCCAGCTAAGCCCCAGCGGTGGCGGGTGCTGAGGTCGTGAGGCGCCACACGAGCTCGCTGGAAAAAGGCCGCAGGGAGCAGGTGCGCATGCTAATGAGGAGACAGCAGCTGCTACCCCGGCCAGTCATCCCCCCCCCTCCCTTTTACCCCTTGTCTCCCATATCCCCAACACTTAGCCTCCTTCCTTTCCATGGCACCCCATCTGACTACTGTCCTCAAACACTAAGAGAGATGAGGGCCGTGCACTCATCTCTCACAAAAATAAATGCATTATGTTGTGATTCACTATTTTTTTAAACTAGTTGTTTCTGTCTTGAGATATTTATTAACATACTGTAAAAATGTAAAAAAGCAATCAAAAGAATGGAAATTTAAGGACTCAAAGTTAAATAACATGTTGAGTTGGACATTTTTTCACAGTGTTGGTATTTGAATGAATGCCCCCCACCACCCCCACAAATACTTAGCAGTAAAAATGAGGAGTGAGAGAGGCATAGAAAGGAGAGCGAAGGATGAGTGGGCCCATTGTTTTTCCTCCCCATTCAGCGCTGACCACAGGCCGGGCGTATTCAGCTGTTAGACCTCCTCTTTCCTCTTCTTTCTCTCTCTCCCCCCCCCCAAAAAAATCTTTCTCTGAATCGTCCTTCCACTATATGTGCTCACTCCTGATTTCTTTTTTTTTTTCACTTCCTCTGTTCAAAGCTGTATGGCTGCTGGCATCCACTCGCTCCCCTCTGTGCACTCTCTTTCCCTCCAAAACCCTCTCTCTCACCCCTTTTCTCCTAAAACCCCTTCTTTTCATTTGTAAGACAGCACAGTCGGATTTATAACTCGCATCTGCTTAATGCTCATCCTCCCAAAAGTTTCATCCAAGATACTCCAAGCTGCTCTGCAACTTTTTTTTTTGTGGTCTGCAATGCTGGAGGCCAAGCACAAGGCAAAAGGAAAAGCTAAAAATCCAAAACACACACACAGACGCACATAGACAGAGACACACAGACATGCACTGGGACAAACAAAGACGTCTGAGAGAAAGGAAACTGGTTTGGTTTGGTTTTCAAGGAGAGAAAGGCAGAAAGGAGGCAGAAGGAATTTTCTGGTGTTTACTCTAAAGAGCCTCCTGTCCTGATTCTTAACCTGAGAAACCTCAATAGGGGCTTGCTGGCAGCTTCCCTTTATGGGTCTTGGAAAAGACTTGCACTAGCTTTTGAAACCGGTTTCTGCCCTCACAAAAACAGCTCTGCATCTCACACCAAGGTCTAAAAGACAAACAGACAGAGCCCCTTGCACCCTTACCTCAAAGCACGTGGACACACTATTCAAACACACTCCGCCTGGGATGCTAGCATTAAGTCAACTGTAGCACACGCTCGACAAAGAATGTTAACAGTTTGCTCTTTAACTTGGCGATAGCCTGTCAAGTACACACTCAGCACAAAACAGCTTTTACGGGCATCAATTTTAACTGCCTCGATAAGAGCCCAAACACATAAAAAAAAGGTGGGTAAGACAAAAGATATTCAACGACTCTTTTATCAAGTCTTGGTTGTGTTCAAAACAAACAGAGCAAAGCAGCTGCTTCAACAAGTGAAATCTGCCCGACCCGGGAAGCGGGATAATCTCAACAGCAGTCGATAAACTGGGCTGCTAGAAAGGTAAATAAAGAAGACATGAAAAGTGGAGCACAAATCAGAAGCTGAGCAAATATCAGGTGTTTGGGAGGTATCGTGTAACTGCAGCACAGCAGTGGAATTATCTCCGCGGTAAGGCCGATACTGTTATTATCTTTTCTGTCATCCCTCCCCAGCAGCCCTCATTGTTCTCCTCTGCGCTCACTCCCGGGCCATCTCTTCTTCAGTCGCTGCCGCTGTAGCCCGTGGCAACAGGTCTGCACCACTGATGGGATGCATAACAGGGCCGGGCGGCGGCTCGAGCCTGCAGCAGATGTTGTGGTGACATCTGACCCTCAGCCAGGCGTCACTCTAAAGGGGTTTTCCTCAGTGCCGAGCCAATCTGCCATCTGCCATCTTTCTGAGGTCACACGCAGATGGGAGCATGTAATATGTAGGCTACACATGTGCACTGTATACAAATAAAAACCTAGAATAAGCAAAGAGATTTTGGCAGCTGCATGGGCCTTGCTTTATGTGCTCTTTGAGAAGCTTAGTGAATTAGGTTGTGTATTTATTCAATTACTGTGGCATGTAAAGCTCTGTGAGAAACAGATCACTGTCTGGTTCCATTTCCATTAGCAACTTGATCAGGATTTTTTTAGGATAATTCTTTGTTTCGCTTGATCTGCTGGGTATTAAAAACACCCGTCTCATTTTCCAGTAACATTTTCAAACACATAAAGACATTTCACTTACTATCATGGAAGAAACTGGAAAAACTGGAAGCTAAAACTAGGACTTTGTTGGTATGATAGATTTTAACAGTGTTGGAATAGCCCATTCAGCCACCTTCTTTATGGCTTATAGATTTTGAATGCCAGTCAACAGAGGTGCATGTGAGAACACAAATGTTTAAATCACTTGGATTGGACATTAATCTAGAGATGTTCCTGGTATCTAATTTACTAGTCTGATTAAAAAAGCACCAACAAAAAGTCAAAAGTGATTTAAATGGATTGTCTTTAATCAGTCGACTTCCGAGTAAAGATGCCTGCATGATGTACAGCTGTGCAAATGCGAGAGCAAATCAATATCCTGTCCGGTGTATTCACAGGGAGCAAGTGGCTATCATGTGTCCTGCCACCTGTATTTCCAGCGGTGAGAACATGTCTGAAGTGGACGATCCCCTGATGTGTGAAACATGCGAGACAATGGTCTGTCACATTTCTCCCAGTTTCTTCAACTAATTGTTTTCCTCCTCCTCCTCTCCTTTCTCCCTTATAAGTTTGACTAACTGATCTTGTGTCTAGGAGTCAAATTATGTAGTTCCTCTCTCTCCCCCCTCCCCTTATCTCTCCTGTCTCCCCACCACCTTATCTCATTTCCTGGCTGTTTGGTTCATGTCTGGTCTAACTCCCCTTTGGTCTCATCGGATCTGTTTTAGTAGCACTGCCCAGGGGTGAAGGGGCACTCTCCCCTCCTTTCCACGACACTTACCTCTCTCTTTCTTCCTCTCCTGTGTTTTCCCAGCAGTCTGCACAGTAGCAAACACCTCTTTAACACATGCATTTGGCTTGAATCACGCAAATATAAATAACTCTTCACTAAAACCGAACCTGGCACAAAAACCAGGCTTGTTGTTTGTTGTGGAAATGAAACCAAAGTTACCATCAAATCCCAACTGGCTACAGAAATTACAGGGGGAAGTGCTTCCACTTCTTGCCTTCTCTTTATATTCATCCTTCTTTTCCTCCCTCTCTAATCGTACAGGAGAGCTGACCTGGCCAGCCCACATCTGGCAGCCTTCATTAGAGACCCTGTTTATTTGGGAGCAGTATAGCCCATGGGAAAGAAAAAGCTCCCCTTTGGACAAAACACTCAGTGTGTGTGTGTGTGTGTGTGTGTGTGCGCGCATGTCATGAGCGTAATAGCAGCTCTAATGACTTCTGCTACTGCCACTTTACGAGGCTGGGAACCACTTAAGGGCTTCACGGGTGTCTGAAGGTGTAACTGACAGCACAACAGGATCCTCAGGTTGTTACTTCAAGGGTGAGCCAGAGCATGAAAAATTGTCCAACATGTACATTGCTGTTAAACTGTTGGCTGTTAAGACAACCCTGTGTGTGTGTGTGCTAACAGCCACAAAACAAAGTGAAATGACTGTAACTTCCAAACAGCCAATGTTTAATAGCGAAAGTTTCTACTGCTCAAAAGGACTAATACATGTTTCTTTTAGGTTTTCCCAGCCTCTTTCTTATCAGATTATCAGGTTGATTTAAGAGTGAAAGCTGTCACTGCATATACTTCAAATAAAGAAGAAAACTTGCACCTTTGGCTTACTTATTTACTACTTAGTTTGCCAGGTTTCTCATGTCAGTCCTGTTATTTTAAACACTGAAGGCAGCTAGTAAAACGTGATGATTATCAGGCGTTTTCTACCTTTAAAAGAAGCATTTCTTCAGTTATTTCGAAACATACATACAAGATAACACCAAGATTAAACCTACTGATGGTTGAAGCAAGTTAATTCATCACTGCAATGCAATGCTCTGATGTAAACCACAATGGCTGCACCTGCAGTCCACCCTGCCACCATGGAACAGAGAGGAAAGCAACAAGGAGCCCAAAGTTGTCCTCAGCAGAGGCTCCACCACACAACACACAGGACCCAAAAGATGGACTTCTGAGATCCTGGTGGCAGTCACAAAGAACGCCTCCAAAAGTCATGCGTCCATGCTCTACAGCTTTGTGTTGGCATGAGGTGGAAATACAGAACATTTGGTTGTAATACTGTGACTTTTTAACATTTATTTGCATTACATTTCTAATCTTTAAATATTGTATCAGTGTTAGAGCTTTAGAAATATCTCCACCAATTAATACAATTGAAATTCACCTCAACACCTTCCCTTCAGTGTCCCCACTGAATAAAACCCCCTGCTTCAATGTAATAAAAAACAAAGTTAGATTAGATTTGATCACTTCATTATATTTGGTGCACTCACAGAGAGCGCAGACCCTTCTATCAAAGGCAAATTCTGACCACTCCCAAACAATCCTAGCACACTATGATTCCTGCTGAAACTTTTAACCCTTGAGCAAATCTGTACTTTTTATTTTTTGTTGCCATGTAACAGACACTAATATCAGTCCCACAATCTGCATTACTGCTGTTATAAACTGCTCTGGTTCACGATAAAGGCATCACACTCCACTCTCTTAATTATTCTGTTTGTGAGTGTGACTGCAAGCTAAAAGCACACCTGGCAGACAAAGTCATTTTTCGATGTGAAGCTGAATGGGCAAAACCACAAGTAATCATGGGTATTATGGAGCATGCTGCTGTATGGGAGAGTGTGTGTCCCTCCTAGTTGTTATACTATAACCCAAAGACAGGTGGTCTGCCGGAAGGAAAATAAAAGAAATGAGGAAGTGTGGTTTGGAGTGTGCAAAGCTTCTTTGTCTCTCTCTCTCTCTC
>NW_005187528.1:1698725-1706595 GCF_000239375.1 Pundamilia nyererei
CACACACACACACACACACACACACACACACACACACACACACACACACACACACACACACACACGCTGACTGTCAGTCCTCTTAGCCTATGATCAAAGTTTATGTGATTTGTCTTGGCATATGCCAAACAGGGGGGGTTCAAATATCACTAATCCTCGGCACTGAGGTTCCCCACCACCAAGTCGCTTCAGTCAGCCAGAGCTCTCCTCTCACCAGGCGGACTCGAGCCAAAGGGAACCTAACACTGGCAGCAGTGGCCATATAAAAGGCTCGCACTATGTGCTTCTCGTTGTGTGATGATATGATCAGATACGGCACCTTTTCTTCCCTTAGGCCACTTGGATTCTGCTTCCTGACTCTGAATAGAGGTGCAGGGGGGAGTGGAGAGCATGCGGGGGAGGCTAAGATAGACTCATCTGACTGGAGTGAACAGAGGTGCCATTGAAGAATGCCCAGAACCGGAGAGACAAGGGCTCACTTTCACTGAAGGTGGATCTAATAGTGTAGCAGTTGCACATACCAGCAAGGAATTAACGACTGGCTGTTATCTGAGACAACGTTTGCTCAAAATGCCAACAAATGAGCAGATCCTAACAGCAGGATTAAACTTCTCACATTTTCAGAGCCTAAATTTGTTAACCCCTTTCAAGAATCAAAGGAGCAGATATGGCTACTGAGTGTCACTGGGAGCACAGGTGTGTGAAGGCAGGTGTGTTCTTAACGATAAATTAGAAATAAACAGCTTTACCCGTATTTTTTTTCAGGGAATTTCCAACCAGCTCAGTGTGTGCAGGCTGAAAGTGAAAAACGTTATGCACAGCGCTTTCAAGCTCATAAATTGAGAGCAGAGCTTAAGTTTTGGAAACAAACAAACACACAGATGCATCTCAGCAACAAGTGGGCCAACTTAGTTTACTCACAAGGACTGTTGCATGCAATCAAAAGTTGCAAATGAACCATATCAAGGCATCATATCATGTTGCTATGATTAGATCTTAGCTTGAAAAAAAAGTGTATTAAAGCCCCAGTGCTTGGAACTTGGTCCTCTGTGTATGATACAGTTATAAACTTTTCATAATTAAATACCTGGACAAAGGGTTTTTGTCCCCCTAAATGCCAGAGTAAGTAATAGTGACCAAACAAAGGGAATTAGAAAGCAGCTTCAAACAAGGGCCAGCTACCTTCTGTAGCTGAAGTAAATAAAGGCATTGGATGCTGCTATAGTCGAGAGATGACAGTGGGTCTATAGTATTCATCTGGCCAAACTCCGATCCTTCACCTACTATGCAAACTTAAACCCTTGCAACAGCTCACCACTTCACGCTGCTATCAACATGCTTTCAGCTGCGTTTTTTCATCACTTTGACCAGCTAACGGTAAAAGTATGTGATCTCTCAGCAGCATCCTTCCTCGCCCCTCTCCCAGCCTGACATCTCTCAACTCTCAGGAAAGAGAGGGAGCTCTGCTGCAAGCTGCTTTGATTCTGGCCACTGTGCCACTGGAATCTGTGAGTTATTTTTCCTAGTCTGGATTGGCTCAGCTCTGTCACTGCCTTCTGCTGCTGCCAAGCCTACACAGTAAATGAGAGGCCTCCTCGAAGCTCTCCGGAGATAAACTTCAGTTGGGATGTCATTGGGCCAAGCCAGATACGAGGATGAGGTATTTATGGCATGGCATGTCAAGTAGGCATCTTTGACAAACTACATAAAACTGAACTATCCAATGCCACTTACTTGACCTCGATATAGCACTTGAGTTCGAGAGTGGCAGCTAATTAGTTGAGGAGAAACCCAGACTGTAATTCTGACAAGCATGAAGAAGAAAAACACAATCTGTGAGCTGAGAATGTTGTAAACATTTAACTGATTAAAAAAAGCGCACATTAATCATCATCTTACACCTATTTTTACACTACGCTTCAAACAGGATCCACCTGGTTGCAATTATTTCTCGCTGTTCATGTCGTGATACTTCCAGCTGTGCTGCTTTAACAAGAGCTGAAGCACTGGCTGGATCAACCCACTTACTGTGGAAGTCATCAATCTTGGAGAATGAGGTTCATGTAAAAAGAGCGATAGCATCAGTAAACGTCTCTCTGAGTTTTGGAGCTGTAGAGTGAAGCAAGAAGCTGGTTTGTTAATCTCTTACACTGGTTCACTTTGAAGATCAGCTTACTGGCCAATTAACCTGATAAGTACTTAGGATTGTATATTGTGTTTTAAGGTTCTGGGGAAGCTTTTTAAAGGCTGAGAAAATGACTTTTGGCATTTCATCAGTGAGAGACTGCAAAGCAAAATATTGTGATAGAGGCAGAATTCGCTTTAAAAAAAAAAAAGAGTTCAGCAGTGCCGTTTCTTGCATCATGTAGCAAAAATCCAGTGACTTGGTCTGCCTAATACTAGCAACTGAAAGTCTACAAGTATATAACAGCTTATCCTGCATTGATTCTGTGCATTTTTCATCTCTTTTCAAGTTCTAAAGCTTGCACACAGGACTTAGTACAACAGTGACTGTGTAGTTATTCACGGTGCCCTTAAATGTCGCTCTAAATCTCTACTTTTAACAATATTAAATTTACTCTTGACATTGAGAAACTACACACATTTATACGCACAAAGCCTAACAAAATTTTTCTTAACTTCATATCACTGTGAATAACATATTGTAATAGAAATGCAAGAAAAACCAAATGCCCAGAGCTACCTTTCAGAAAAGATGGAATCGAAAGCAGTTACTGTTTTATTGTCTGTTTTATGTCTATTTAGACAGTCTGCCTGACCTCGAAGAACCTTTGAACTTTATTTTTTTTGGCCTTCTGGTGGTGTGGTGACAACTAACACAATGAGGGAGAAAACACTGAAACACACAAAGGCATGCTGAACCTCGTGTGCCCGCTCAAACCTTTTCAAAACCGCGACGATGCCCATCTCCATGTTTAATTGGAGACGTCTGAGAGGGAAGACAGTGCAGGGGCACAATGATTGCTTTGTGGCCCAGTGAGGAGGTGGGGTGGGATTGGGTGGGGGTGAATACACAACAAGACCAAATTAAGATGTGGCAAAGGGCCAAGATGGCTGCCAAGGTCTTTCAGTCCCAAAGCTGTGACCTGGCCAGCCCAATCACTCGGCGGTCACCGGTCTTTGCGACAGTAAGGTGACACTGGCTGATGCAGCTCATGCCAGGGTGGAAATAGAGCCAACGAAGGCTATTGTTGCGGGAGCATGTTGTCGGAGCATCTGAAGTGAAAACATCTCAAAACACAAAACTCTGCAGACAAAATGCAGAACTCGTGCCCATTTTAAGCAGTTTAGAAAATCCTCCAGCCTCTGCCATCTGTCCAGGGGACTGAGAGAGAGAGAGAGAGCACTGAGGGCCATTGAGGAGGGGACCAAATCCCAGGAGAGAGGAGGGGGGGGTTGTAGGAGGACAGGGTCTGAGGGTCTCTCTGGGAAGCCTCACCCAGATTAGTCACACAGAATTAATCGTAGGGGAGAACAATGGTCGCCGAGCTTCTGGCAAACCCAGCTGTCGCTTCGTGAAAGAAAAGAAAAACAAGATTTAGGGCTGCGAGAGTTTGGCTGCAGAGGAGAGAGTGTGGTGGCAGTAACACACTCTCTCTCATCGGGTGACCCCTGTCCTCATCAATGTCCACTCAGTTTCTGTCTCAGCTCGCTGGCCATTTGCGTCCCAGAAGAGTAACAATAAAAATGAAAAATAAAATAAATCTCATAGATTCCACAATCCCACATCTCTTCCGTGCAGATGTTTCTTATTATTCTTTGGCTTAAAAAAAGCAAATGCAGTTGTTGAACTTACTTGCACTCTTCGTTGCCATCTAGAGTTGTTTGACATTTCCCCTGGTTCAAACACGACTCCGCCTGTTTGGAGCATCTCAGACCTGCAAACAGAAAGTTTTAATACTTGTGTGCTTTCCTCACACTCCTCTGAAATCACTGATTATTGCCTGTACAACAATCCCTCCAGGTGTTGCAGAAAGAACAGCTTCCAAATATGTTTGTTTCTCCCCATAAATGTAAAATCTAAGTGTGAATCACATGTTGTAGTTTAGCTGTCCTAATTTTAAAAAAAGACTGCGCCATCTCGGAGGATAACACAGCTTTGCGATATTATTAAAACACACAAACGCGCTCACACTGCTCCCAATCCAGAGTGCAAAGGCATGCGTTTACACACTAGTGAGAAAAAGTTGAGTGTTTGCCGGGCAAGTGCTCAAGAGCTGCCTGCAGAGCAAAAATGCGCAAACTGATCCAGGAGAGGTGAAACCGTAAAGGTTTTGCTAAATCCAACAGGTGCAGAAGAAATAAAAAAAAGTAAACATCATGACTGTTAATTAGCAGATGAACCCTGCAGGCGGCAATAAAGTTTGGAAAATTCTGCACTTTAGCCTCAGTTCACAAAAAAGTGAGCGCATCAAGATCAATTCACACACTTTGGACATTTTACAGACTAAATAGTCATAAAAGTGATTTTTTTTCTCTCTCAACTTTCTCAAGCAGGAAACTACCACCGAGAGATTCCCCCGCCACTCACCTCGTGTTACTCCTATCAGCGACAACAAGAAAGTTAGTTTGACAGACAAAATATGCATTCCTTCTGGTTTAAAATGATTGTACAAATCCACGTGGGTTTTTTCATAGATCCGATAATGTGTCTTCCTCTTCGACAGTGAAAATGCAAAAACTATTTCAGTTCATCCTTGAGTAAGGTCCACAGAGAGAGAGAGAGAGTTAAAAAACACACAGTAACGCTGAACTCCGAGCATGAGATGTTGTCACTTCGGGTCCCGAGTTGGGAATGATCTGATCTCCATCCGCCGCTCCGCACCGAGGGGCGTTTTTCTTCCACGGACACATGAACAATCACTCAGTTGGTCCCCAGACAGGCGCAAGCTGCACAACTTGATAAAGTGACAGTAAGGAAGTTTGTTTGTGTTTCCCCCGAGCGGTTTTCCCATGTAGTGAGAGGTTAATTAACGCGTCTGGATCATTAGTCCTGCAGATTACATCAAGTATTTACCGTGGGAGTTAAAAAGAAACTGTTGGGCACTTTTAAAAAAGGGACTGGGCGTTAATCCAGTCGATGTATGAATTATCTTAGTCCTTAACATCTTAAATAAAGACAGGCTCTACTTTATTGTACTTTATGCCAGTTTAACGTGGTTAAACGACTTCACAAGCCTGATAGTTTTCCATTTTAATCATAGTGACAGCACTTTACTGTAAAACATTACACAAACTCAAGGAAAATAAACATGAACATTATTAGTCAACTTAATATTTCAAATGCTGGTAGTCCTGATTGGAGTCTTTTAATTTGAAAGGGTTGCTTTGAGTCAGTGCATTCACTTTAAAAAAAAAACAAAAAAAACATGCTGATTTTTACTTAATTCACTTTTATTAGATAGCTTTCATTGTTACTCTGCGACCTAAGATGCTATATAGTACAAAATACATGAAGTGATTATGCATTTTTATAAACACTTTTACAAAAGCTGGTTATACACGAATAGACTGGTAATAATACAACAGCACCGCGCTGTATTATCATGCATTTTCACAGGACAACTCTCTATTTCTACAGAGGTCGAAGTGATACCCAGTAACACCTTTTTGCATATAAAATAAAGTTTAACTGTAAATCCAACTCTGAAAACAGTACATGGTTGATAATGATAACTTTAACCATTGCTACCCTTTTTTCCACTATAAAGACACATCTCCTGGATGCACTGGTACGCATCTTCAGTGATGTATCCTAGGGTCATCAGGTGTTTCGGGTCTCACATAACCATTTCAAGTGAATACGTAGGTAAAGTTTATTTATAAAGTGATTTTCATGGAAATGAATTCACAAAAATGCTGCAAGATCAAAAGAATGAAAACTAAGAATAATCACAATAAAACTAAACAAAACTAAAAATTAATATGGGGGGGGGTATAACAGTACAAGACCTGTATAAAACACAGAACAAAATAGTATAATGGATAGAAGATCATTAAAAAACTGTTACTATTAATAAGAATCACAACAGTAATCCCCATTACATAAACATGTTTTACCTGCTTTTTATAGAACATTAGTTTATTAGCTTGTCTTTAAACAGCTGCACCCCTCCACCTGAGCATGACAAACAGCCAAAGCCTGTGAGCAGTTATGATCTTCTACAGTGATAAATAAATGCTGACAGAGGTACACGCAAATTTTCATTCAGTACGCAGAGTCAGCAGTTCCCATCAGGTGGTCTGTGAACAGACTTTAAGCAACTTCACACAGGTAACGGCTGTCATGCACAGCTAGACAAAACAAACTGATGACACCTGTTTATTTAGTTTTCTGGGGTCAGTAGTTGAAGTCTCACATTTAGACCTAATAAGAAAATATTACATCAAATTAAATATTTCCTTTTATGTTGGTTTTTTTGGGAAGAAATAACTATTAAAATAATGCCTTATAATGTCCCAAAGATTTCTATTTTTAAGCCCATACATATCTTCTGTAGCAGAGTCAGTCTCAAACCTATATGAGGGTTGTATGGAAAAAGCGTGTAGATTTTTCCATACATGGAAAAAGTGTGTAGATTTTTCCATACTCTATACTTCTATACCAAGTCCTACCTGATCTTCAGTCACAAATAGACAAACAAAATCTGACTAAACTAATGACACGCAGAAAGTTGTATTTTAGTTCCCTTAACTAAATACCATACATCATTCACAATGTAAGCTAGAAAAGGAGGAATCTGGGGTCATTCCTCCCAACAAAACAGTTTCAGTTCATCAAGATTTTTGGGAAGCTAACCGAACACTAAGGTCACGACTCTGACCTGACATGAATGCTGCTGTTCTGAGATTCTCTCTAAAGTTTCTTGATATAATGTAGAGTCCATTGTTCCCTCAAATACTGCAAATAGTCCATACCATTAGATAGTAAAGCTCATTTAAACCATGATGGTACCTCCACCATGTTTCACCTCCATAATACAGCAGCTAGACTTTTAGTTGATATGTTTTGCACTGGGTAAATGTGAAACACTGAATTGGCTTTATTTTAACTCCATAGTTAGAACTCTAAAAGGTGACTGGCCTTTCTCTGTTATTGCCCCTAGGCTCTGGAATAAGCCATTCAACACAAAGTCCTGTTCATCAGCTGACAGTTTTAAATCGGTTTAAAATACCAACCTAATACCACTCGCTTTTAATTCAACCCTGAGGCGTCTCATGGTATTTTTTAAAATCTAAAGAGTTTAGTTTTCAGTGGTACAATAAAGAGTTGGGCAACCACTGCCAGAATCTTTGGAAATTACTTTTAGATTAGTGTAGGATGACAAATAAACATTCTTAATTTTGACTTGGCAATCATATGTAGGTGTCAGCAATCTCTATCAACATCACCAGGCCCTCATTTTCTTAACAAACTACAGAGTGACACGTGGCGACTCTGCCAAGAAGTGTCAGGTGAAACATCTGCTTGAAAGAGAAAAAATAAAAAGGTGTCGTTGAAAGCCTGAGGGCAGACAGGGTGTCGGAGTGCTGGAAGAGGAAACGGGGGAAAAATGTTAACCAAGGAGGAGAAGATCACACTGAATGAATGAAATGCATGAAATCCCCATTTAACCTACATTTAGTCTGTTGACACATAACAATTGTGGTCAAAAATGCATGGGTAGATAATGCAAATGTCAGTCTGGTTACCTTTATCACATTAAGCTCATAAATCAGCTTTGACCAATAAACTTAAGAACATAAAAGTATAATGATAATAATAATAATAATGGATTGGATTTATATAGCGCTTTTCTAGGCACCCAAAGCGCTTTACAATACCACTATTCATTCACTCTCACATTCA
>NW_005187528.1:1707029-1712214 GCF_000239375.1 Pundamilia nyererei
ATATATATATATGTATGTGTATATATGTATGTGTGTATATATAATATATATATATATGTATCCTCAGTGCATAGAAAGGCTGTATTTTATTGAAATAACCCACCATTGTGCTGTAGTTCATTGTGGGGAAAGGGGGGGGAATGTGTTTATTGTATCACATTGTGAGGTGGAAAGTAAACAGGATTTATGTTGATTTCCTTCTCATTATGTTGACTTTGGGGGAGTTGAGCTCTGTCTTCACAGCATGGATGGAAAGACCTGTTCTGTTTTATCAATCTCAAAAGCAGATAGCTGGTTTAATCAGAAAACTACACCACAAACTATTTGATGATGTGGTGCTTAAGATCAAGCAGAAATCAAAAATATCCTAGACTTCTTACATACCTTCATAGGTTTACCATTACCTAGGTGTTCATTTTCATCATTATGGATGGGCTTTGGAGATCCAGGCCTGTCCAAAGAGGTTACCATGCTCCCTCTGCTGAATTCTACTTTATAAACCAATAAGTAAAATTAATTCTCACAGTTGGGTTAAAAAAAAAGTTAAATACCTACATTGCTTGGTAAGTTGTTGAAACTCAAGCTCAAGTTTTTAGCTGGTTAATAATAGCTTAGGCTTCAACCACATTGGCCTAGAGACCAGTTGGTTACAACCTGGTAATCTCTGGTCAATATGGAAAAATATATATTCCCCAATTATTTGGCAAGTGGTTACTAGCTGTTGGTGAAGTAGGTTGCAAGAAGGGTGCTACAAAAACCTCCTTGTGATTGCTTTGGTTGCTAACTGGTTGCTGCTGTTTCCCATAGTTTCCAGTGCTGGTGCAACATTTACTTTCAAAGTAAAAGTTGTGCCTTACCACTGATGTTTCAAAGGGACATCTTTTATTTTGATGGTGAATGATCTGTTTCCAGCTGGCATTGCACTCTTCCCAATTTCTCTACTGCTTAGCAAGTGGTTGGCAAGTGTTTGCAGACAAGTCAGCATCTTCCCAATAAATTATTGACATTTGTGGTAATCTATTAGCAGCCCAAACAATCACAAGAAGGTGTTTAGTACTGCACCACCTAGCGACTGTTGGCGAGAACTGGTGAGGGAATACATGCACAACTAATTGGTGCCAGGCAGTTTCTAACCCAATTCTAGATCTGGGTAATTGAGGCTTTAGTGTTTTTGTAGCACTTACAGTAACTAGGTTGACTGAGGAAGACATTGACTTTGAAACATGTCGGCCGAAGTAAGTCAAACTTGGGAACAAATGTAAAAGTGCTGAGAAAATTGTGCGCTCACAGTTGGTGATCCCAACTGCTGCTCTTGCCTTTTACACTTAGCAATCCAAGATGTAAGAGATGTAATTCTGCACTTTTAAAACTGTGGCTACATTTCTCCATGTTTTGTTATCCCCTGTTTAGGGGATGGAAACACAACATGAAGAGCATCCATCTTCCTCGAAGTCCCAAGTAGCCACTAGAGCAAGTTTCACAAATATAGTGAGCCAATGCCAAAGCAACAAACAAACAAGTTTGTCTATGGATCCAAACTGAGATGACCTGACCAAAAGAAACAAAACAAAACAATAAGACTAATAATAAAAATGTCCTGTCTAGCATAAACAAGAAAGAACTGTTCAAAAGAAATTGCAGCTCAGCCCTGATCACACCTTTAACCTTGAACACAAAACACATTGCAGAAGTTACACATTAGCACAGGCGTGGCTCTTTGGAAAGTGGAGATGTGAATCATCCTCTCCCTTAATGGTAGCCACCTTGGCTCCTTCTGTAGGGTGTGGTATTCAAGCTGAATCCAATCATCTTTGAGCTATATATGAGGCACACATATTGCTGCCAGGCACCTTCACTTTCCTTTAACGGAAAGAAACACGTTAGACAGAATGGCACAAAAACCATGACAACAGTTTTAACAGTGTACTCTACCTGTATTGTGGTACTGAGGTATGTTTTAAAGTAGATTATTAATTTTCAAACAAGTGGCCCATTATACAGTTATATTAATTGCCTCTTGCGGAACAGTTTTGGTGTAAATTGGGTCTTTCTGAGTGCACAGTGTGCAAGAGTGCACGAGGGCATGTAAGGGACATAAATTTCCTTTCTTTTTAAACACTAAACTAAGTTGAACTAAATGCCCGCTGTCAGAGTTGGTTGCCTCTCCAAATGATATGTTCTGGTGCCAAGCTTGTAAGATTTATTCACATTGCTTTTTCCTGTGGCACCACACAACACAAGTTGACAGTTTTGAAAATTGTGACTCCACCAGCATTGGTGATCCTCTCACTTTTCCTTTCCTTTGGCCAGAATGTCTTTTTCTTGTTGTAAGTTCAATACCGACTGCAAAAAGATTACAAACCAAACCAAAACATTTCCTATAGTCAGAGGCCATGTCTAATAGATTTTCCTTTGAAAACGCATCTTTTTCTCTCCGTTTTGGCGTTCCGTCCACACTGAGACTGTGTTTTCGATCAAGGAAAACGGAATGTTTTGAAAATGCCGTTTTCGGGTCGCAGTGTGGCCAGCAAACCCGGAGCCTATTAAACTAAGATAGCGGAGGGCATAACACAGCAGTTGTTTTGTCTGCTCTCAATTTTGACAGCCCTATTAAAGATTAATATCAGTTTGTACATGCTTCATATAGCTTTTCTTCAAATTCTTTCATTCTCACTCGCTTTTGCAACTTTGTGCTTTTGTGTTACTCACAGCAACAACTCCACTTCATTGTTAGTCAATTTAAAAAACTTGGTGCCTTTCCTCAACATTTTGCTGTGACGTTTCAAAGAGCTGGAAAGTAAATAAACGGCAGACAGAAATGAGGCAGGTCGAATCGCTTTGCGTTTCACACATGCGCAGTACTGGAACATAAGCATTTTCGGACGTTTTTAATGTGAAAACGAATTAAAATGATAGTGTGAACGCAGAGCATCATTTTCAGACGTGTACAAATTTCAAATTTATCCGGGCTAGTGTAGACGTAGCCATGTAGGTCATTTGTTAGCTTTTTGTGTTTGACTGGTTGTTCTAAGTGACAAATGGCACCCTTACCCTTTCACAGTTAAAAGTAACTGTATCACACAGTGTGCTTGATTTTAAACTGACACAAAAAAGAACCATACTTTTAGCTAGCACGCTGCTAAACTGCTAAAAGATAGCTAACAGCACGCTAACATTATCACTGTGAGCATGTGAGCTTGATGATGGTGGGGATTTATCTCAAATTACCAGTCTCACAGAGCTGCTGGCTCTAGACTTGTTAAGAAATACTTTAACACAGAAAACAGCTTTATGTATATGAACAGGAAGATTGCATATCTTTGGTGCCATGACTAATTAACTCCTGACAGCTGGCGGTGACATAATCCAAACTTGTTCAATTGACTGTACACAAGCATGAGGTTCATGCCAAGAATATATGACGTTAATATTGCTTTGCAAAAAAAGGTCTTCTGTTTGAGAGGCGCGTGGGTGGGCGCGGGGCAGCTTGGAGCGGCAGATGTGGTGTGTGTGAAGGGACGAGTCCAGGCATGCTTATGCAAGTCACCACCACGTAGTTCATTTCATGTTTTGTGCATGTTAGCTTGCTGAAACATTGGAACACATAAAGAAAAGTGCTGTGATTATTTTATACCACCAAATGTTTGCTCTGTCATGTTACTTAGAAGTGACTGAAGCAGAAATATGTTGCAAAGTGCAAACAAGTGCAAAACTTTTCATCTTTGCTTTTTAATCTTTCACGCTTTCAGTAAAATGACTTTATTGTTTATGTACTTCATATTGAACTTACTCAACAGTTTTTCTACTGACACCTGAAAACTGAGCTACTTTAAACCCCTGAGCCGTCAATAGATCGGCTTGGCCCCCCGAGTGCCAGCTACTTTCTGCGATTGTTATTTCCTCTTTTTCTCTCCTCTCCTCTGCGACTGAGGGTGGGACATAACAATTTATTCCTTCGCTAACTGTTGAATCTGATTGTTGGTGACTTGAGTGCCCCAAAGGATCTGAGCAGTCATTTTTAGCTGAAGCATGTTTTTTGCCAGAGAATTACTGTAAACAATCGTTTTCTAATAAGTAACAGACTTGTTTACAGTGTACACACTGACAGGCCTTTATCAAGCTTTATGGATGGGGAAAGAAGTGACCCTCGTACCCTCACATACCCCTGAGGGGATCTCATTAGCTGGTCAAGACCGCTTTTGTCCAGTTGAGCCAAAGATCTGCCAGAGGCTTAGGAAAGACATTAACATTGTGGTGTACAGTATTTTTCTGTGCACCCTCCTCTTCCGGCTCATGTTTATGCTTTTTAACTGCATGTTGTTGGACTAATGTTTGAACTGAGCAAATAAAAAACTTTTATTAGGTTATTTCTGAATAATTTTAGCATAATTTTATGTTTTGTGCACGGAAATAGCTATGTTAATTGATGGTTTATAATTAAATGTAGTTGCAGTCGGGGGGCCTAAAACCGCTATCAGATTCCTGAGTCGATCAGTGCGTTAGGGCCTGTAAAACTTGAGCTGTTGTGACCAAACAGGGAAGTTAAGAATCTAGTCAGGATTCAACACAACAAATAGAATTGTATAGAAGAAGAATAGAAGAAATGTGTATGCCATCCAACATTTTATTTATAATTAAGATATAGATACACTGAAACTGATTGTTTAAGTGGTATAATGTGATTTCTTTTAAATATGTGTCACACCATGTGCTTGTAGGTTACCACTGATCCATTAATTTTTCTTCTTTGTTGGTCACAGGAAATGTAAACTATTAACTTTACACTTGTTTGACACTATCACACATTAATTATGAAGTCATTCTTTTTCCCAGAGGCTGTGCTGTGTGAAATGATGATACAGTTTATGCATTCTCTTCCTTCGAGCTCTCATTTCAAAGAAAATCACATTGTGGGAGAAGAATTGTCTGCAAAAGCTCGATCAGCTCTTTTGTTTTTATTTCCTCTTTCCCACTAAACAGTGCTGGCATGTTCAGGAGGGTACGTTTAATACCAATACACTTCACATCCAGGACAGACAAATCCTACAAGTGCTGTGTCCAAAAAGCATACCTGAGGGAAGGAAAATAAGCCATTGTATTGCAGTCGTATTATTTCCTTAGTGTTTCAAAAATGGATTAATGTATCCTGGTGTTGCTGTATTGTTCTTATCAGGGAGGTGGGGGG
>NW_005187528.1:1712234-1725415 GCF_000239375.1 Pundamilia nyererei
GGCGGTTACTGACTTTAATGCTGAATTGTAGATTATGTCGCCCAATGTGAGGAAATGCAGACCCGAGTCTTTGGCTCCTGCTTTCCTGCAGTAGCAAGGTTAAAGGAAGCTGAGGGTCTAGTACCAAGAGTATTGTTGGGGTAGTTTGGAAAATGTCTTAATCTTTGGAAAACTGCGGCAATTTCATGTAGAATTAGAAACAATAATGGCATCTTGGAATTTAACCACCTATGTTTACCTTGTAAATGATGCATCATTTAAAAATGACCTACAGTGTAGGTTAATAATAGGGAACCATGGTTTTCCCTCAGAGGATAGAGTATACACAGGTGAAATGTGATATTCTTTAACCCTAAGCCTAATTTAAATGCAAATTGTGTACTCTCCTAAGTACTCAGGCTTTCTTGAGCTTAGCTTAAATGTCCTCAGTACCGGATTGGTTGAGCAACTACACCCAGTTCCTGCTCATTTCCTGCTGTCTTTCTTTAGGGCCTGTGTTCCAGCTTGCTACTGCAGATAAAGGAGATGGAGTAATAAACTAAGCCAAACCACCTGTGCTGAATTAGACTTCTGCTCCTAATTCTCTGGACCACTTAGAGCATACTCTCTGTACCAGTGCTCTCAGTACGGTTGACCCCTAAAGTCTAGTTTATTTGACTAGTATGACTACTACACAGTGCCCACAAACCTTACAGTGTTTTCATTGTTTAGCCAATTATTCATGTAAAAATATGGTAAACGAGGGAGGATGTGAGATGAGATTGGGCTTAAGCAATCAAACAGCTACCGTACTCATGCAGTTGCCTGCAATGGAGTATAAGATCCACTTAAAGGAGTGGTTTTACTAGGTTGCATGCATCTCAGAGCTGGAGACACGATGGCTGAGTAGTCATTCCTGTTATTACGCTTTGAAGTCAGCTTGAAGTCCTGACCAAGGATGCACGTCTGTGTTTTCACAAACAAATTACGAGACATGCACAGGGATCCTTGCAGCACCATTATGATCGCCACATCACCCATATTATGTGCAAACAGTGGCATCACCACAACTCTGAATGTACTGTCTACCTTACAATATAAAGCACCAAATCACAACTGTTGTTGTTGAATAAATAAAATTGAATTGAACTGAACGGAACCATTTGTACCAGTGCAGAGGATACCAGCGCCTACTGGAATAATCTCCTGAATGATAGTTATCTCTACTCAGACAAAACCTCCATCCACAAAGCCAAAACAGGAAACAACGAAACTGTATTTTCTGTGTTTATATGTATGTATGTTAAAAAAAGTCTCCCCTGTTTTCATCAGTGGCACATGTGAGAGGTTAGAATGGCGAGTGTGAAGGGCCGATTACACTCAGTGTGTGATAATAAAACTTATGTGATGTGAACCCAAGTAGATTTAGACTTGCAGATGAAGGTGTATAACTGACAGAATGGTCCAACTAACTAAACTTTGGGGGTCAAACAGATTCAGAGAGCATAATATGAATATGCTCTACTCTTTGTCCTGCAAGACTGATTGCAAATACATAAATATTAAACTTTCTAGTAAAAACAAGAGAATGTAGGAGGACAAGAGGACTATCCCACTTTTCATCCAAGATGCAAGGGTGAGTAAGAAAAATTTCACTTGTAATTATTCACAGCGCTCTGTGATAGAGCCAAGTAGTGTAAACATGGATCTATACCACCCTAACAGGGATCTTACAGCTGGTAAAACAGAAAGGTGATTTGTTCTGGTACATAAATGTTGCTCTTTAGCTTTCTTGTTATGTTCCTTAGATGTGTTCTAACAGTGACTCTAGTATCCCAGGTAGAACAGTCAGCAGTTTTAGTTTTACAACCATGCCGAACGGTCTACATGTTCAACAATATACAATAAGGAAACTCAATGCTTCTGATACCTATTAGGGATATCAACCTATCAAATCTTCTGACCCAGTAAGTTAAAACACCATTTGGGCCATTTCCTCTGCTACTGCCCGTTAAGCTAATTACACTAATGGTAGCTGTTGAATGGCATTAACAGTTTGTCACTTTTATGTCATCTGCAGCTGCTTCCCAGTATTGTGGTGGCACCCTGGCTACGTAAGCACAATGTGCGGACAGCCAGACGCAGTGGGTCAGTGGTTCTCTGGCCCAGAATGAAGAGTCGTGGGAGGTCCAGACCCCGGTTCTGTTTTTGGACACACAGTCACAAACAGGAAGTCCTTGCAAACCAGTCACACAGCGCCACTTCCTCCTTTTGTTTACAATGGGGGTTGAATTAAATTCCCAAAGACAAAGTTGTACCAGTGTTTGTTGCTCCAGCTCCATTTCGGCCCTGCTGCTTTGACTCTGATTTTTCAGCCTGCTGCCTTTGCTTCACAGTGAATCTTGATTGAATCTTGTTTGTTTTCCTTTACCCATCATCTCTTTTGAAACTCAGGAACCTAGGAATGAATGGGTTGTTTAGTTAAGAACATCAAATTCAAAGTTTTTTTTAAATGGAATAGCTCTTTTTTAAATTAAAAAAAAAATCATTTCTAACTTTACCGATCGATATAGACATAAGCAGAAGATTTTCAGAAACAAATCTAATTTCTTACCTTTATACTTAAAACATTTTAGCAAGTAACCAGTTAGCTCACAACTGTGTTTTTTTTATGTAAAACATCAAGTGTATTCTGTATACCAGGGGTTTTTCGACTGTTTTTTTTTACCCGTTTCCAATGACTCCCTGTAGGTTTGACAATAAATAGATGAATAAGTATAATGATTGCTTTCATCTGATTCATAAAAGGCTTTCACGTGGTTGCATTGGTAAACATTGTTTATTAGTACTATAATTTCCTAAATACAACAGAAATCTGGTGTTATTGTAATGACAGGAAGTTAAAGCAACAAAATAATGTTGAATAAACATTAATAGCTCACTACGGAGTACCTTTGTGGATCCTTTCCAGATATTCCAGCAGAAAAACCCTACAAACGCCATTACTCCAAATACAGTTGGTGGGGTTAGGTTAACAGGGGATTCTAAATTGGCTCTAGGTGTGAATGTGAGTGCGAAATGTTGTCTGTCTTTCTGTTAGCCCATCAACCGGAAAAATGTCTAGGGTGTACCCCTCCCTATGGAATGGCTCCAGCCCCACTGTGACCCTGAATTAGATATGCAGAAGAAGATGGACGGATGGATGTTTCAGAGCATGGACAGGGAACAAAAGGCATTGTACCAGAGAGAAATGACATCAAAGTATGCTGATTTGAAATCTGTAGAATTATAAATCACTAAAAATGGTGGTAGAAAAACTGAATATAGTGCCAAGTCAGAAAACATTTTTAAAAATTTTAATCGATATATCTGATGACTCTGTTATGTAGGTTTTATATCCAGGTGAAATTATAAAGGAAACTACCCTACACTAAGTGACCAGAGATATTTCCGGAAGGCTGCCAAGCGGTAAGACTTGCTTATGGGACCTCCTCTGCATGCTGTGGGATTTTAATATGGGATGTTTGGGTTACTTGGGTGCCTTTGTTGTGATCCTGAACAGTTTTTGGTGATGAGGCAAGTTTTGGTGATCAGCTACAGGAGGCTGCTGCTACATGAAAGTGCAGCAGCTGTGCTTGCAACCATATTTAATATGAGATTTTACGTGTTTTGTGAATTCTCACAGAACCTTGCACTGGGACAAGGTGAACAATATTATACACTTCATCTGTCACTTGTGTAAATGTTTTGGCTAATCACTATACATCCAGATGGACCTTATGTAACTGTTGCTTTAATTATGCAGGTGCAGTCAGTGCCATAATGCCCTACACATAGCGAGTCTGTTGGGAGCAACACAGGAAGTTCACTCGATGATCAAGTCACAAAGTCTGCCGAGTGAATAGCTCAGGGACGTGAGTCAACAATATGCCTGACTATAAGAAGCACATTTAATGTTTTATTCTCTGTCTTCAATAAGTGTTGACAGTCACTGTTTACAAGCCTTAATAAAGCAGAAACTGATCCAGAAATTGATCTCTCAGAACTTGTGTGATCTGCTGTGATTTGGTGTTAAATGGGTTATTATGTATCTCTTGCACCAAGCTATGTGTTTATAAAGAACAGGATACATGGGACCGAGAGGGCTTAAGTGAAGACAGCGCTCACAGCTGCTGCTGAGGTGACAAAACGGGGACTAATTTCTTGGTTGAACACAGTTTGCATTTTACAGATTCTACAGAAAAATGGTGATACCGCTACCACAGTGCAGATTTCTTTCCTTCAGCAGTGCATTTATCTTGTTGTGGCTGAAGACATGGTATGACACACCTCTGAATGTGCTCAGGCAGAAAATACAGTTCCTTTGTTCCCTAAATATCTGATAATTACCGCAGGGAACTCTGCATACCACACTATGCTACCTTTATGGGAAAGGCCTCCACTGTTTACATTGTGTGAAGTCTCTGCAATAATGAGTGAAAAGCATGTGGAAAAAGTAATATCAGAGGCTGTGTTCAGAGGATGCAAAGGCTTCTCAAGGGGATTATATGTTACTTAAACTGTTAACTTCGCAATATTAGTGCAGCCAGAGGGAAAAAACATGCTGTGTTTAAGTGAGTTTGGGAACTGTGTGGCCTTTCGCTTATTAGAATTTCCCAAGGGAGTGAAATTCCACTTCTCCCCCAAACTTCTTCACTTCTTCCGTATTTCTTACTGGGTTTCTCCCCCTCACTTAAAATGTATTTCACCTTTTTTTCTTTCCCTGTCTCTCCTTCTCGTTCTGTCTTTAAGTCTTCCATTCTCTGTTTCCTCCCTTAATATTCCAACTTTAGCCAGGAGCATGTCACTCCCACACAACACTGGCCATGCCATGTGTCAGAGGTCCAGGCCTGTGAAATTCCCAAAGGTGGTTTAAACAATTGTAAAATGAAACACAAAACTAGTGAAATATATGAATATGTTACAGATGTAGTAGAAGGCCTGTTTTGGTCCTTAAAAATTTCCAAAAAGAGCAGTGACAACGTGCCATTAATATCTCTTGATTATTGTAAAACAAAAGAGCCTTGAAGTCACTTACATGTGCCACACAAAACCCCATTTATTGATGCCAGATTTGACACAATGATGTCACTGAACGGTACCAAAAATCTGCACCATTGAGTCACTTCCTGGAGGAGAACAGCCGCCACCTAACATCACGGTTAGGTGTGTCACCTTTTCCCACTCACAGCCCATTTGGGTTCAGTTTTGGCATTCCCACTCTTCTTTTTATGGAGTTACACAGCCCAACCTCTCTCGTGCTCACATTTCTGAGACATTAAATGGAGAAAGGAAATGGAGCGAAAAAGGTATAGCATGAGTCGCCAGTGAAAGCTCTCTGCCTGAAAGTCAGGGTGTGGTTCATTACTGTAAGTTAAGGACAAATCTGGTCAGAGTGCAACAGCTTTCCTTTTAAAATCGTATACTGCAGTTTTAAAAACTAGCAACACCAGTACTTTTTATCTATACCAACTAATAATGAGAGCGTTCATTGTATAAAACTGTATCCAAAAGATGGATGTAGTTTCATGGTGTGACAAATTTAACTAATTAAACTTCAGCCTCCATTTTTCTAGTGTCCACCCAGGGGCGACTCTCTTGTTTAAAAAAAGTCCATTTGTATAGAAGTCTATGCTTCATCCGTAACCTCTGAAAACACTTTACTGTAGGTTTTATGGTTAAGTCCTTCATTGAAAGTGTGACTGACTAAAACAGGATGTTCACTTTGTAATTTATGGTCCTTATGGTCATAAATAACAATAAAGCAAGGTATTCATTCATGTTTTTTTAACATCTGGTTTTAAAGATATACCTTTTACTGTAAAACCAGATGTTATATATACAGAATACTCAGCTCGAGGCTTCAAGATCAGATTGTCAGCTGACCTCACAGTGACTACTACATCTTTTATTTACAGTCTATGAATGCAATATGCAGTGCAGTAGGTGTCTTGGGCATTAAAATTTGCTTATAACATTCGAATCAAATAGGCAGAAGCAATGCCTTTAAGGGGAATGATTTCCATAGCAATAGCTATATACACCCAAAGCTATGAAATATATGTGGCATTTGACTTAAAGTAGATTCAGTCATCTGCTGTCATGGAAAATGGTGGTATTCGATGATTAAACGTTGATAAGGAAAATACTGTGTTTCCCCCTTCTTTTTTTGGATAAATGAAAACCATAAATAACACACCAGCTGCATTATTTTGAATGTTTTCCTTCAGTCTGCATCATGCCATCTTTTCTGTCAGCACCTGCCTTCCACTCACTGTCAAATCTACTCTCTTGTGATGTAACTTTGATAAGAGGGATGTGATGACAGAGGGCAAAGTTGTACCGTGCTGTTGGCACAAACGAGCTCCATGATCCTGTGGGATTGTGGGTAAATATCTGCAGCCCAGTCATGGGAATGAAATTGCTCCATGTCAAGTTTGTGAGCTGGGGTTACTAATATAGATTTAACCAGTGCAAGGTCACTTTGGAGGACCAAGGGGGACTTTGTACTCCTCTCATCAAGGACTATTTCTTCCCCTGTTTCTAACTCTGTAGAGACAAATTTACTCACTGTGTTCTTTTTACTCCTTTTCCCACTGTATATCTTCATAAGGAAAATATTTTCTTGAAAATAGCTGTTTACACGGAACTTTGATGTGCCCCGGGATTATTATTGTAAGATTTAATGTCTCCAAAAGTCCTCAAAGTTTGGACAACACAGTGGCAAGGAACCAATAACGTGTGTGTGTGTGAGTGTGTGAGCTGCTTGTTTGTGAACATAATCACATAATTGTAGTTTGTGTAAGAGAGAAGGAAGGGTGAGGATTAGCGTTCTTCTGTGTGTCGCTGTGTGATGTCTGCATGAGAACAGTGTGGAAGCTCGTGACACAGTGCCACACAAAGAGTAAGGAAACCCGCTAGCGTGTGGGACAATGAAGCACCTGAGGAGTTTAGCTCAGCACTTTGGAGGAGGATGTGGCAGTAAGAACAAATTCACACACCTCTCATTTACGTATAACAATGACACTAAAGTTCTCGGGGGTCTTTGTTTCTTTCCTTCTTCTTTTTGTTTATTGGTTTCTGCCATGGAAAAAAAAATTGGAGGATGAAATAAAAACATAATTAATTTTATTCCCCTACAAAAAAGTGGCTTGGTTTCACATCATATATTTTTTTCTCCTGTTTATCAGTGCTTAATCAGTGGGAACTCCCCACAATTTGAGAGCAGCTGTGTTAAACAGCAGCACCTTAAACAGTAAAAAGCTATTAAAAAAAGAAAAAAAATTCAGCCCTGAGTGTTTTTCATGAGAAATATCTACAATATCTTGCAGCAGCTTGCTTATCCTTGGTAGCTGCAAATAACGGCACACCACAGTCTCTGATGTGTCTCATGCAAATATAGCTAAGCACACAGAATTACAATATTTCTGCTGATGTGTTGCATAAAGATTTTTTGCATGAAGTGTCTGTCAGAGAACTTTTTTTAACCCACGCTGTTGTGCACAGCATCATGGTTTTTGCAAAGAAAAACATTATTGTATGTAAAGTTTTGCTGAAAACTGTAACTGAGTTCAATTGTTTCTTTTGGCAAAATGTACAGCAATCAAAAAAGAACCTGCACAAACATGGAGAACATACTGTGCTGCTTTTCCCAGGAGCACGTACACATTTCAGAGGAAGTAAATGTTTTGTTTTCTGTGATTAAGGTCCTTAGCGTCTAGTTATAAACAGGCTTTCTGTTACCGTCTCACCTATACGCCTGCGAGATCAAGGATATCTCTGATTTATGTTCAGAATTCCCCTTTCACTTCCCAAAAAATTTAGAAGGACTTTTTTAAATTACAGGCTCTGTGACTATTTGCTTATCTACTTAATCCCTCTCTTTAAAGAAAACAGCTATTTGAGTCTTCCAGGCAGTTCACAGGCTACTAGAGTATCCCTTCCGTCTAAACAGAGATAAAAACTGTTGTCTTCATATTTAGACCTGTGTGTTCCTGACTGGCTCCCATGACAAGACAACGTCACGACGGTGGGAAATTCATTTTCCTGTTCGGCTAAACAATTGGGCGGCATTACTCCTGAAACTGCAGCTGTGAGAAAGTTCTGGAAAAAAAAGAGTTCATTAAACCTTCTGACTGATAATAGGTGTGAACTGCTTTTTACTCAACCAAACAAGGAATAATGGGAAAAAAAAAACAATACAATACATCTTTAAAATCAGGCTCAGACTTCAGGCTCTCATCCTTCATTTCTCACATTCTGAAAACTTTCTTTTCACCAGGTGCTTTGAGTTCAAACACATCGTCAGTTAGAGACTTTAATGGATGCGCTAAGACTTCAAAAGGATGCATTAAATAAGACTGTTAATCCTATTGTTTGAGGTAGGTAGGCTGGAGCCTACATCAGCTACCATAGGGTGAGGGGCAGGGTAAACCCTGGACAGGTTGCCAGCTTGTTGCAAGGTCAACATAGACAGAGACAAACATTCACACCTATGGGCATTTGGTAACCTAAACCCACTAAGTGTGCCTCTGGACTGTGGAAGGAAGCTGGAATACCTGCAGAGAACACACAGAATAACAGGGGGCACTAACCCAATATTTTTAGTGGCGCCCATATTGCCACCTCTATTAAAAAAAAAATAATAATAATTTGGAGGCACCCCTGCATGCAACCCCCCAGCCAGTTGGTGGATTAAAACCCAGGACCTTCTTGCTGTAAAGCAACAGTTCTGACCACCTTGCCACTGTGCTACCCAGCAATTTGTTGATAAAACAAAAACATCTGTGTTGTATATAATGGTAGAAACGTGTCCTTTTCTCTCTGTTTCTACTGGAAGATCATCAAAGTCATCAGTCAAAATTTCCTGTTTGTGAGTGCACTTCACTGCAAACCAATCAAACAACCATTTTTTCCTCCTACAGTCAAAAACCTCTCTCTGTAATGGCTTGATTAAAGGATGAAGCACGAACATAGTATATGGATCTTGTCCCTGGCTGACTAACTGAGTTCACATCACTGGTGCAAAAAGCTGGAGGTGGAAATCAGATGCCTGGGCTGCATGACAGGAAGTGGCCTGTTTTTCCCAGCGCCATAGAGCACAATACATGTGGAGAGAATTCAGCTTAGGAGGTTCAGTCCAAAATCATTCCAATATATTTGATCTATTTATGCATCTTTCAAGAATATATTACCAGTTGGAAAGTATCTAATAGTGTGAAATGCAGTCTGCAGGCTTTATATATCAAGACTCCCAACTTCCAGTTCCAGGAAAAGGTGACTGTGAGATATATGCCTATAACAGCTTCACAAACTCTTATCAAGCTGTTCATCAGTTTCCCACACCGTGTCCACAGCAAGCGATGTTCCCTCTCTGAGACTGGTTTGCAAATGCTGATGCTGTGTGATGGAGTATTTCACAGCCCGCATGAAACTAGAAGTTCTCGTTATTTTCTCCTGGCCCAGGTAGACTCAGAGACCGTTTATCTGACACCTGTCATCCTGTTCCATTCCAGCTGACGGTTTGTTTCCCGCTTCATTCCTGCAGCACAATGGGAAAAAAGCCTGGGGGTTATTGTCTATTGTTTACCAACTAACCCCATATCTTTTACTCTCCCTGCGCACTGTTGTTGGTGAGATTTTCTTTTTTTGAGCGGGAAAAAAAATTCTCTGGAGGCAGCTTGGGGGAAAAAAATAAATAAAGGAAATGATATTGATGTTTGTGGTTTTCCTGATACCCAAAGAGGTTTTACTAGGTTTGGAGTACCACTATTGTCCTCCCGAAATATTTACAGTTCATTTTTTTGCATGACAACAAGCAGATGTTTCACACTGAACGAGATCATATCACGGTTTTTACACAATCCACTACTGTTTCTGCTGGGGAAAAAACCTGTTGACAGTCTCATCAGGCAGCTCGTATCATTTTACATGATCATGTTTATCCTTTTAAGTGTGAGGAAAAGAGAAAAAAACATCAGCAAGAAATTCTGGATAACAGAATTTTTTAAGTGTTCAGCTGTGTAAATATTTTGGTTTTTCTGTGTTTATGAAAGAGCAGAACACACACAAAAATTTTCCAATCTTCCAGATCTCTATTTACAATATGAGCTGCATAACTGTAGGCAAACAAACTCATAAACAAAGAGCTATATTTATCCTGTTTGCTCATTCAGGATCACTCAGCTCTGACGGCAATCTCCAACTGACAGATCCTCTTGCTCTCTGGACCTACACCTCAACTAAGGGAGTTAAAGGCTCAAATGACCGGTTTCATACTACTGAATATAACTACTGTGAAAACTACTGTGAAGTACAAAGCAGTTTATGCTTCTTTGCTGTAGATTCAAATAACTGTTTCCTTCAGCGATTCATTGGGTAGAATTCCCCCTTGGAATAGCAGGAAAATTAACAGTACAACTAGGTTGTAATCTATGACTAGTGACCCCCAAAGTGTTTTTTTCATTGAGATAACCATTTTCTATCTTCCATCTATCCATTCTCTGCCACTTGTCCTTTTCAGGGTCGTGAGGGGCTGGAGCCTATCCCAGCTGTCTTAGGGCAAGAGGCAGGGTACAGCCTGGACAGGTCACCAGTGTGTTGTAGGGCTAACATACTAACTGCATGTCATGACTGTGGGAGGGAGCCAGAGAGAGTACCTGGAGAGAACCCATGCAAAAACATGGAGAACATGCAAACTCCACACAGCCTGATGGTGGAATTAAACTCAGGACCTTCTTGCTGTGAGGCAACAGTGCTAACCATCATACCCTACGTTTTATCTTATTTATATTCATTTACAGCTGCATTATCGAGTATGGTGTATCATCTCTTTGTAAAAGTCATTAACTGTTTATATAATTGGAAAAAATACAATTTTAGACTCAAAGATCTAAAATTGTTGCATACATTCAAAATGACTGAAGAAAACTATTTATATGGATTATTATACGTGGACTAATGTCAACTTGCTAATGTTAAGACCCTGGTTATGGCCTGTTAGATCCACATTGACAATCAAATGTGTTTTTCAAACAACAGTTTTTGGGTGGGTATGAATAGTGCAGCTCAGGGTTATTTCCATAAAGAAGTAAAACATGTAATAAATAATATAGGGCTAGAAGTTCAAGTGACAACGATAGTGATCACAATTGTAAAAGCAGATTGCAAGTTACTGCTTCCTCACATCAGAAAGGTGCAGGGGGAGCAACCGACATGCAACTCAGACTGAACTAAATACAGCTGATGTTATATTTTTTTACATAATGTTTTATTTTATCCTGTGACCCCAAATCAGATAATAAAAAAAATAAATAAATGGATGGATATTTTATTCTGTATTTCACAAAAGGAAGATCCTGTTTATTGCTTTTTAAGTATTATTAAGTCCATAAACTCATCAGGTGTGGTGCTTACGGAGGTCATGAATCATTCTTTACGGGACTTCTTTTTGCAGCCTTTGTGATTTTTTTTTTAATGTTCTCTGAAAATCTATATTCACTCCCTGATCACAAAGTTCAGAAAATATGTGGCTTTTTAGCTGTTAAATACTTACTGTAACTGTGTTCAGTGAAGAGTGTTTCAAATAAAGTATGCATGATCAGCATTGATCAACCTCATTCATGTAACTGACACATTTCATATTTGTCATTAAACAACCAAGGTTCCTATGTAACCTTTTACACATACCGTAGCTAAAAAGCTTCGTTTGAATCAGCTGCAGACAAAAATACCCATTTCACTCAAAGGTTAATCCTTGCGCCTCATAAAAGCTCTATTTTTCACAGTTCACAGTCCTATTAGATATCTTAAACCCTGTTTAATGTCTAATAGCATTTGGTCACAGTCTCCTTTCAGCTCCAACTGTCATAACCAGTATCATAACTATGAGGGCTTTTGCAGGGCAGCCCTCATATGGTCTGGGTGAACTGGTCATTGCCTCTTTCTGTAGCTGGTCTCCTCTGGGAATAAAGGCTCTTACTGTGTGTGGTTGGACACTGTTGATAACAACGAAGTGTCTGGGTCTGACATAGTCAGGCCAACGGTGACGAGGGCCACACAGGCTCTCGTCCTTTCATCGCAATTATGTGCAGTCCTTCTGCTAATTGCAGAGAGCTGGCTGGAGTGAGGCAAGAACAGGCTGTTGGGATTTTATTGAGCGGAGGGACGGAAGGTGGAAGAGAGGGACGAAGCCGGGTCATGGAGATGGTTGCTCATTAGAGATTGAACAGCTGCCAATCTTCCAGCTGCCTCTGCTCGACACGGGGATTACTGAGGAGGCAGAAATGCAGAACATGCATGTCTGTGGTATACTTTTCCTAACAAGTTTTCTTTACCTTTCTTATTCTTTTTATTATTTTCTGCTTTCTTTTCTGTAGTTTCACTTTGTTTCTTGAACTCGATCCTTCATGCTTTCTGCTTTAGTTTTGATGGGTTTTTTGGTACCTCTGTTGTGTTTCCCCCCTTTTATCATTTTGCTTGACCCTTCTTTCTGTGTGGGCAAAGAACAGGCAGGAGGACATGACTGAGATCAACTCTGGCTCCTGTATCATTTATCACTGATATCAGCACAAGACCCATCTGCAAAGTGATGCCAATTAACCAAACTCTAAAGAGAGCTTGAATCAGTTCTGATCTCCTGGTAGTCAGCACTGAATCCCAGCAGGTTTGTTAGGGCAGCATGGGAAATAGTGTTTAGCTGCTGTGTCCCCCATTAAAGCCCTGGGAAGTAGGAGACTTTTGGAGGGTGCTGGATTCAATTTGGCAACAAATGAGAGATTTCCTTTATTTTTGTGTGAGGTAATAAAAAGTTAGTAAATGTCACCTATTCCAAAATGAAACACAGGGGGCTACAAGTCATTGAAAGGTCTGGAGATTTTGCAGTAAAGCTGTATCAGCATAAACATGGCCAACAGACTGCTGAATTAAAAAACAAATAAACAGACAATTTATTGTTCTTGTGAGTTTTAAGGTCTTCATTATGTGCACCGTTCAGAATGCAGTTATTCCCAAATAGAGATCCCCAGTCTTTGCTTATTTGTGGTTGTATAACTATATAGTAGTGAATTCACATTTGAACGTTTTGGTTCAAATTATCATCAGTACGCATGGAAGAGGTCAGGAGAGAGTTACAGCAGTGGGTGGGTACAGCCGTCTGTGAAACA
>NW_005187528.1:1726181-1727781 GCF_000239375.1 Pundamilia nyererei
AATAGATTATCCTGACAGCTACATAGGTACAGGTATGTGTGTGTGAACCGGTGGCTGTTTATGATTGTGACCTTAAGGAGACCATTGTTCCTGTAGTGATGAGGTGTCATTCCAGCTCTATTGTGTACATGAGTGCAAATCTCCGGAAAGTATTAAGCTTGTTCCCTCCATTCAGCTTCTGCCAGCCAGAAGGCAGCAAAGTTGATTTCACTACAAAATGCTGGATGACAAACAATTAAAAAATGCAAACAGCTACAGCTGAAGCTGTTTGTACAAGGTCGCTTTTAGTTAAAGTTACAAACAAACAGGTGACCAAAGCTCAGAAGCTCATGTGCTTGCTGGTGCCTGGATGGTAAAGTGTATACCCTGGACTATGTTTTTGAAAACACCAACCCTCCATTATAACATAAGCTATATAATATGAAGTCAGATGTTTTTGGATTAATAAAGATTAAAACATCTGTTGACCGTAGATTAGAAGACATACGACAGGAACGAGCAGCCACATATGTGTCCTCTGGCAGACTGACCGAGGATTTGTCCTGATTTGTGCTAAATTGGTTTGGCTGAGCTTTGTATGAGAGCTTGTAACACATTTTAGTGTTAAAGGGTTTAAAGAGAATCAAGTCTTTAAAGTTTTAAATACTTGCAAAAAAATAGAAAGCTACCATCATGTAAAAAATAAAATTAGTTAGTGGACTTAAATTTTTGACAGGACTGCATAGAGCCCTGTGAATCAATACCTTGTGGAACCTCCTTTAGCAGCAATAAGTAACTTGAAGTAACAGTTTTTTGTATTAATTTCAGTCTCTTGCGTCACTGTGGAGGAGTTTTAGTTCACTTCTTGCTTTAGTTAATTGAAGTTTGCAGGCATTCATTTGCACAGCTCACTTAAGATCCTGCCACAGCGGTGTGGATTTTGACTGAGCCGTTGCAACACCTCGATTCTTTTCTTTCTTAGCTTTCAGTTCAGCTTTAGCTTTCGGACAAATGACTTCACTTTGAGTCTAGAATACCAGAGTACAGTTTCGATTTAGGTCATGTCTGTGCAAAGGACATTGACCCTTGTTGTGATTTGTTAAGATGCAATGCCGCAATCCTAACCTATGCAAAAATACCTTCTCCCTCTCCAAACATGATGTACTTGCTCAGTCTTTTTGCACATTGTACTTTAGCATTTAACATGCTAACTTAGGCCTGTATAGTCTAAGATATTCAAAATACTTTTTGTTTTGTTTTTTTTGTAAATTCTCTGAGCAAATGTGCTTAGACATTCATTCCTGGAATTATTCTGGCATTGCATAACACTGAATGACCACAAACTGCTCAAACCTCAGCTTTTATAGAGTTGATCACAGTTTTTTTTATGATCAATTAATCAAGTGCATTTAATTAGCAGGACCTGGCAACACTTTACCCTCTTATTTCTGATGGAAGCAGTAGGGGTATACTCAGTTTTTCACAGGAGTCTTAAAGTCCTGTGAAATCTCCACCAGATTTGCCAAGTCCAATAACAATCCATCTCACAGATACAACTGAAAAGTCTGGAAAATCGACTAAATGGACCTTGAGATGTGATATTATATCGGCAACTTTCTAA
>NW_005187528.1:1728994-1739891 GCF_000239375.1 Pundamilia nyererei
TTGCCTCGTTTGCTCTCTCTCGACTAAGTTCGCCCGGGCCCTATTCCCCATCTCCCTGGAGTGTGTCTGTGTTTTCTGCTTCAGCCTTTGTCAGGTCTTTGTCTAATCTCTCACTTGTTTTTCCTTTGAGTCATCTATTGTATTCGCTTCCTACTTTTGGTTTATTCTAGTTATCTTGTTGGATTTGGTTTAGTTTGCTGGTTTCCCTCAGAGCAGCACTACTTAGTTTACTGTCAGCTATTCAGTTCCCTCAAAAACTTTCTGAGCTGTAACAAGTTGACTATATTATTTTTATGCTTCATCACAATTTTAAGAAATAGTTTTTCTTTTAACTCTTCTTTGATAAGTACTCTAAAGGATAAAAGACAGTTTGTCCATTGTACTCAGCATATCCATCCCATATTATAATGATATTTTTGGCTGAAGCGTGAAGTCTGGAATGGGTATTGTTGTAAAAATATTGACACAGTCTAAAAGAACAGCAGTAGTTAGCTGTAAACTTGTGAAGGCTGCTGCACTGCTGTGAGCTTTGGGAGCAGCCGGCTGCTGTGTTTTGGCCGCTGACTGGAAGATGTACATGCTGCCGACAGCTGCTGCACATGCACGCACGCACACTTACTCACAGAAAGCCTTCATAGAGGTCTTTACACACACAGCATGCCATTGTTAACAGCTGGCAGGGGTTTAAGTGCTATTTTACTCTAGACACGCAAAGGAGAGGAGATAATGTGGCATGGTAACCTTGACTGTCAAAACTGGGATGTAAATGTAACACTGTGACACAAATAGCCATTTTGTTCGCAAGTGATTGCGAAACCGTGTAATCCCTGTGTAACTGTGAAGGAATGCTGGGGCACATTCATAACAAATGCGATTATAGTGAAACATCCATAATATTTGTAAAGAAGCCAGTTTGCAATAAACACAGCATCAAATTGTGAGTTTGCGCTTGAATGTCTTAATATACAGAATATGAATAAAGATGTACAGGACACATTTTAATGCATGCAAGGTCAAGCAAATTTAGGTGAATCCATGATGACTCTTAAAAATAGTTGGCCCTCCTATTTTATCTGCTATTAACATCATTATATATCTTTACATGGCTTAGAAAACAATATTTTTCCTTTAAAAAAAAAGAAATTGCACCAACAAATTATTCCTCTGTCTGAGAGCAGGCAGTCAATCTGACGAGTTTGAAACCTGCTTTAATGCTTGTGTAAAAAGCTTTAATTTTCCCAGATGGCAATTTCTGGAACTGAAAATTAAAGCCAGCCAGCCAAAACGTCAGTTCTTAAAACTTTCACATGAGACTGGATCTAAAAGCAAGTTAGTTAAAAAAATAGGTTATAAAATGTTAAAATGGTGTTAAAATGGCTAAACCGGCTAGATAGTGCTAGTGCTACTAAGATTTATCCTCATGTCTAATTATGGTCATGTACAACTATTTATTTATTTATTGTCTGAAAAAACAGGAGCCAGTTGTGGTGTTTTGTGTATCTGACCAGGATGCCTCTAGGGTACCTCCTGGGTTAGGCGCTCCAAAGACTTCCTCCTGAAATGGAGCCCTGGGGCAGACCCAGGATCTGCTGGGGAGATATATGTCTTGGTTGGATTGATAACACCTTTGTGTGCTCCTGGAAGAGCTGGAGGGGTTGGCCTGGGAGAGGGAGGTTTGGGCGTCTCTGCTCAGTCTGGTGCCCCTGCCACCCAAACTCAGATAAGATAAAGGTTCCAAAAAGGTTCTGCACTGGGCCCACAGTTACACTGGATGTAGCTATGTATATGATGTCACCCAGTGATTTCTGAAACCAAGTTTTGAAGCCTTGAGATGAGCGTTTCCAACACAACCTTGGTTGCAAAAAGTTGCACATGTCAAAAAAAGGGTTAGGTCAAACTGTAAAACTGCACATTCATTAGCTACGGTCTTGTGATCTACAAGAAATCAGCCAATTAACATGCAGTTTCACACCACAGATAATGCTCCATTTTGAAACATAAACTGGATGTCTGACATCTTGCAAGTTTGTCTTCAAAAGAAAATTTGAACTTCAACAACTTTATGTTGCCACATAATGTGCCATCTCCTCTAACTGGATGGGAAAAAAACTCTAACTGAAGCTGCACATATTTGTTTTACACTGGATCAGCTAATGGGGCACATTTAACAACCAAACAGCTGTTTTTAGCTTTGGGTGAAATTCTAATTGTCTATTTTCTGAGTAACACTTTAATTCTCCCAAACTCTTCATTTCTTATGAGCATGTGCATGAAGCTACTGTATGCCACCCATCTAAAGCAAATGGGGAATCAATATAAATGACCACAGGGTGACAATAAATAAGCGTATACCTGCTCCTTGTTTGAACACATGCATATTGAGTTTCAGATAACGCTATAGTTGTGTTTACAGCTGAACATTAAATCTAAAAGGAGGCCCTTGAACTTGATACAGTGATTTCAAATTCAGTAAAACCAGTAAGAATGAGATCATATGTAACTGTGTATTTATGGGAAGACTGCACTCAGTGTATGCTTGGATTGTGTGCAACCATCCTTGATGCCATGACATCTGCAGAGGATGGTGGAGCCACATAGAGAAAGACAGAAAAAGACAACGATTAGGAAGCAGGAAGAATATAAAAAGCAAAGACTGTAGCGTGATGGAGTTAGGGAAATGAGTGGGAGAAGTAGGGGTCCCAGTCAGCCACAGAGAGTCCATGTTCAGTGGCGGGACCAGAGTTGGGGGAGGGTTGGGTGGAGATGTGTGAAGTTCCCATGCCCTGTAGTTCCCTGGGGAGTAGCGGTGGCAGATGTGACGTCTGGAGCCCGGCCTCCCTCCCTTCATCTGTGTCGCTCTTCCTCCCTAGCCTAGATGTTCTGGTTTCTCTGCTGCAAGTCTACTGAAGATAATCAAAATCTGTCACTCTGCCTTCGTTTACTATTTAATTTTTAAAAAGACTAGGCGAGAATTCTTTTTGTGCATTGCTACATGTCCAGTCAGAAATGTTGTGCCAAAGGAATGGACCACAAACTTCTTTTTAATGGTCTTACTGACTTAAATTTGTTATTTTTCAGAAGATGAAATACTTACATTATTATTTTTAAGCACTAAATTCCCAAGAAAGAGACTGGATTCCCATACAAAAGAAACGTTCCTTTTAATTTACAATTTAAGGGATTTAGGAAGTTAATATTTTCAATAAAGTTTGAATTAAGGGGACTGTTTTCATACTGGGATGTGGTACAGAGAGGACCCAAGTGCAAAGATGGAGCGAGTTGGAGTGCAGACAAAATGTTTAAGCTGATATTGATCCATAGATAAGAAAAGGAAACAAAAGGATAACTATGACAAAAGCAATACTTGGAGACCACTTGGAAGGAGCTTGGGACACACAGGCTGAGTACACAGAGAAGGCAGACACACATCACAACAACGAACAGACAAAAAACGATGGTTTAAATACGCACAGATACAAAGGCAATCAGCGAGGAGTGGAAACAGAAAGGTAACACAGCTGAAACTAATCAGAGACAAGACAAATAAAACTAAATATAAAAGCACAAAAGACAAAAAGACTTAAAGGCAAATAAAACAGGAACATGAAGACATCAAACAGGAGATGGAAATAAAAAACACAGGGGAGGCAGCCATAAATGGAAACTCCAGGAATAAAATACAAATTAAACTATAACCATGAATAGAAACTATAATGCAGATAACAGCAAAGTGAAAACGTAAGAAAACTGAGAGACTAAACTGGGAATATAATCATAACCAAAATAAACAATACATGAATACAATACAAATCTCAAAAAGGTTTTAAAACATCAAAAACACAAGAATCAGAAAATGAATGCGAAAACTCAAACTTCAGCAGAAAACCCAACAACTGTCATAATGTGTGGCTGCACTGAGAGGTTTGTTGGACAAGGACTGGGGGCAAAAATAGCTCATTGCTTGCAGTTTATGCAGCAGAAACTGTGAAATAAATTTAAATTGTCTGCCCTAGTTTTAAGAGATACCTGCAGACTGTGACGTTAAGATAGCAAACACAGCAAACATTGGAGAGTCCAGTTGTTCTTTCTTGTCATTTTTTGGCGGCTATTGTGTGCAACTAGCATTTTCGGTTTGTGTCTTTTTCTGGGTTTTCCCAACTTGCATCACATTTCTGTAAATGCTGACCAAATTAAATTAGAGGAGGATTTAAAAGAGAAGTGAAAGTGATTTTGTTATAAAGCCATAAAATCGCATTATAAAGAAAGTCAAGCTAGATGGATGGGTCAACAAAATTTGGCTCATTAACTCCTAAACAGACATCAGGTAAGCAACAAGCAGCAGAGTTTTAAAGCTGTGCTCTGAGTAGCTCTGAGGCATTTGGATCAAATTTGACTAACTTTGTTTGAAAGCATCATGCCTCACAGTTCAAATTGTGTAAAACATTTAAAAACGTCCGCACCAAAAGAGCAAAAGTTCCTTATCTTGTTCGTAGGTACTTGTTCAATCACTGTTGTTTTGAACATAAGCATTAAAAAAGGTTCTAATTATTGTTTTTTTGTAAAAGAGGTGATGGATGTTAAGGGTTTTTCCCAGTGAACAAAGATAGCCAGTGAAGACAAACTGAGATGTCAAAACAGGAAGTAACTAAATAGAGACTCATCACTTATCATTGTACATACAGTTTTTATAACTGTAAGTTCTGTGTCAAAGGTCTTCTAATCTTAGTAACGTAGTTCTTCTAATTCATACTACAGTACCAATACAACCTACTACCCAAAATGCAATTTATCATTAATCTAAAATGAATGTCAGCTTAAATTTTAAAGTAGAAATCCCTGCATACATGCTCCACTGAATTGTAGCACAGAGATTGTGGTTTCACTGTTTGTTAAATCATGTGTCTGAGAAAAACAGAAAAAATGTCTGAGGCTTTGCTGTGAAGTGAACAGTGTTATGAACCACAGCCACAAGGAGACCAATAAGAAGAGAGATTTATGGGTAAAAAGAAGGCCAAGCTTAAGTTTGAAAGGAATTGCAAAGGCTCCAAGGCAGAGACCTGAAGAGGAGATACAGCAGAAAAGAATGAAAAGATCAGTTTCTCCAAGAGTCTGTCAGCATGAGACAGCTGTGAGGAGAGGCCTTTATCTCACTAATGCACTGTATTACAGCAGGCCTCTTGGAAAAAGCCCTGTGCTCTGTGCGGCTTGATGAAAAAGATCCGGATTGGATGCCTCCTTTCTCTGAACAGATTAGGACCCTGTGAGTAGTCACACATCTGTAGCCACCACGTTGCTCTTTGAAGTCCCGCGAGTGGCTGTCGACGCCCATCAAACATAGCAGCAGGAGCACGACCTCTGACGCCTCACTGAGGGACCAAATCTCTGGGTTTGAATACCAGCAAGCAGCTCTCTTTTAGGCTTCTGAAAATAAACATGTTTTAAGACCCTGAGTGATAAGAGAGCGCTCGCTTTGGGCCAGTTTTGCAATGGGAATTAGAAAGAAAAGGAGCAGAGATGATGGAGGCATAACAAATTAAGCAGAGACTTCCTGGATGGTTGGAAAACAAATGCCGGGCCATTCAAGATGAGAGTTTCGGGAATAACAAACAGGATATGACCTCAGATCCTCTGTGAAAGAACGGACACGTTCATGTCCTGAGGGAAACCATCCTTCTAGGACATGAACGTGCCGAATGGTATTTTTTATAATCAAACAGAAACATATCCAACGTTTTTCACACTAATTGATGAGATTTGCATAATAGTGTGATGAAATGTTACAACATAATACAGTTACAGTTCAGGGAGCTCATAGACTTGAGCTGGTGGCTCATTGTTTACCAACCTTTGCTTCACCTCATCAGATAATCTTCATTAGGTTCAAAAGGATCAGTTAAGCTCAAGGGAAGTCCTAGAAGGGCTCACAGTGAAGTTGCCTGATATATATATATTTTAAAATATCTTGATATCTGATTACATTTATACCTCTAACTGATTGTCAACTGATGGTTAAAATAACTGAAACAAAGCAACTAAGATGACCTTTAATGGAGATCGTTCTGCCAAAGGATTTCTGTAAATACCAAAATTACAATCACGGAAGTTTATTGAGTAATACTGCAAGAAGATGAGTTCATTTTCTTCTGGAGTCAGACCACACATAAAGACATGATAAATGCCATTGCCCCATTGACCATTGACCAATTAATGATGAACTGTGAGAATATTAATTGTAGGGGCAGAACTGAGAGGAGAAAGTGGGGCTGGACAACCTTGACATTACTTGATTCTTAACAGACTTGCGATATTAAGTGTAAGTTAGTATCATTTGGCCAAAAAGGTCAATTCATGTTACCGCCACTAATTACTGCCATTTGCCTGTCTGCCAGATAATCAGTATCACACAGCTGCACAGTCGAGCTATGAGCAGCTGTACAAGGAACTGATCTTTGTATTACTTTTGATATGAATTTACACAAACACACAAATTAAACTTTAACAGCTATGGAGGAAATAAAATGTTGCTGATTATTTTTAGATAATACACATGTTCTCCGTACTACACATTCCTCATGTATCCCCCCCCCAAATGTTCTTTATTCAACTGTGCACCACACAGGGAGAGCTCTTCCCTATTGATCCTTGGGGAAATCCCATCTGTGTGGCACCTGTTACATTTTTCAGAGAGGAGGATGTCCTCTCATCTACTAGCCCCTCACCAGCACATACAATACAGACAACCCTATACTCCTCCGAAACACAACACATGGATATACAGTGTTAAATATAGGTCTCTCAACATTTGTCCCCGAGGAGCACCAATCTGATACCATTGTCTCTGGGTACATTACACCCCACACTCACACAAAGCTGAATCTATGAGCTCAGCTGGAGGACAAGGTAAAGAGCTAGACAAAGGGCAGTTTATACACCACAGTGCCTTCCTCTCTCCCTATCTGCCTACAGGGCAGAGCTTTCCTGACACCTGAAGATACCAGAGGAAAGGAGAAAAATCCCGGCGGGGTCTCTGATCTGTTATCAACCAAAGGTCAGAGTTGACTCACGAGTCAGGTTTTGTTTCAGATGTTTCAAACTTCATGAAAGAGATCTGGGCAGAGTGCTGTGCAGCATTGTGCAAAGCCAGTAATGGTGCCACTGCCCCCTCCTGGCCAAGTCAATATTGACTAAGAAGAGGCAGTTTGACTTCTTGATGCAGTGCCTGCTGTGTCTGGAGATGCAGAGGTGGTAGCTTTACGGAAGTTAAAGTTATGACACAGCAAAGATCAGGCATTTTGAGTAGAAGTACAGTATATGACAAAAGTAAAGGCACTTTCTGCCATGGATGATTTTATACTAATGGATCAGTGTATAAGTAGAATTATAAAATAGAATCAGTGTATAATAGAAGTAGACAACTGTCACAGCTCTCATAGCTGTCAAGCTGCACAAGCCAAAAAAGAGAAAAGCTCCTTTCTGTTGAAAACTAAGAGCTCATTTTAAGATGTTATGAAAATTGTTCCACCACTGACAAAAGAGTGACCGTAAAGTCACTGACATTTTCCTTTTCAGGTCAAAGAAAGTTACAGAGACTGTTTTCACACCCTGGGCATTTGCGAGATAATCTTTCCAGTCTCTGTTTTATTTTTTGTGTGAAGCTGTCGGGCTGGCGGGCAGCGACGAGGTGCATCCTGAACACGTTAGTTTACGCCCAGACTGCAGCTGTGTCAACAGCATTGCCCACGCAAGATAGTGATAATCTGTCAGTGTATAACTGAGGGCACAGATAAGATGCATAATAAGTTTGCAAACTCTCTTAGACTTTAAAATGTAGAGTTTGACATTTGTGACATTAAAAAAGTGCTAATCTTGATCTTGATCTTTCTACCACACACTTGATGACGAATTATACCATCATCATTTACAGCAAAATAAATTCCTATCACCACCAGAAGGTTTGGTATGTTCCACTTATCCAGACTTAAGTAGAGCTCTGAATACATTACTGTAAGTGGCATCTCTCTCTGAATCACCATATGGAACTGATCTGCTGGTTATATTAAAGGGCCTGGGCTCAGGTCAAAGGTCACTGCAGGTCATTAGGGCCCCATGAGTATCTTCACACCACAACTGCCTGAAGCCAAATCAGCAGCATCTGCCATACAACATGGATGCTGATTTACTGGTTAAAGAGGAGCTTTCTGCATAGAAAACAAAAGCCTGGCCAAAGTCAAAGGTCTGCTTTGTGTTATTAGAGGTCATATGAGGTCATTGAAAGTCTTACAGGGAACACTAAAGCACACTTAACCCTTAACTGGAGTTCACTGCTGTGGAAAACTTGAAGTGAATTGGAATTTCATTTGTTTTTTTTTATTCCAATGACTGAAACATTTTCTCAACAAATGAACTTGAGTGCTGATGTAAAAAGTGTTTACCTCATCAAAGGTTGTAAAGGGCAGAGGTTAATCAGATGAGGGAGTCTCTCAGCTCATAATGAGGCCCTCATTTAAACAAAATAAACATGCAGGTTGAGGTCAAAAGTAAAAAGCAATGGACACATAAAGAGCTGATATGGCAAAACCTGAATTTCTATTTACACAAATGGTGTTCCTTGTAGAGACAAACCCACGAAGAATGATCACCTCACTCAGTTTGCCCAGCATTTTATAGCATCTGTTTTGTATGGGTCACAAAATAGCCACCACAGACAGTCAGAGTATAGGTGGTGAATGATGTTAAGCAGAAAAAGAAACAGATAGTAGCTGATGACATGAATGAAGGTATAAATAGTGCTGAACTTGGATTCAAATTTATTTAATATTAAATAAATGTAACCATTCATAAGGTAAAAACACAGTAAATATTTGAAAACTATCTAATGGGAAGCAAGTTAATTTGCCTTTATATGGCCTTCATTAAAAAATCATTTATGATGATTAAAAAATAACTCAAAAACAAAACAAACACAAACACATAAGAAACCTCAAGCTTATTAAATAACTTTCTCTTGAAGTTTTAACTAACTAGTGGCTCCATTAAAAGGTCAGAGGTCAGAGTTCAATGTTTGACCCAAATACTGCTAACCAGTGCAGCAGTGTGTGTGTGTGTGTGTGTGTGTGTGTGTGTGTGTGTGTGTGTGTGTGGAGGGATGTAGTATATGCATTAGAACACAATAGTGCATTAGAACACAATGGTCTCAGCTCTCTCTCCCATTACTGCCACATCCACTCTCCATTCACCACTTCCTGGGCATCTGGTTTTACAACAGACTGGAGCGCAGTGTTTGTTTCTCTCCCAAGCCTTCCAACTGCAACAAACACACAGTCAAAGCTGACCTAGACAAATACTCAGAGGGAAACACACAGCGCCAGAGCCCACATTCCTGCTGCAGATCTGGGCCGTTATCAGCGATGCCTGGAAACAGAGGAGGGGAGGCCCAGGAAGTGAGGACAGCGTTGGCACCTTATATATATCCGAGCAAAGTCAGATCCAAGAGAAAGGCAAGAAAATATTCAGACTGTCGTTTTTATAGACGTTCATAGAGCTATCCCAGAGTGATCCAGCGGGAAAAACCTTTAGAAGTATAGTTTACTGTTCATCAGTTGATTAGAACCATATTATCACCATGTTTCACCATCTCTGCATGTAAACTATTGTAATCGTTATTGTTAGACATCACTTCAACACTCCAGTCACTATAACTGCCTCTGTTTCTTTAAAGAGGCTTTATTGTGATTATGCAGTCACACAACAACATTCTGTGCAGTAGTTCACAGCTTAAAACAGACAGTATTTAAAACACAAACACAATGAATAAATATACACAATAGGGAAATATTTAACAGCTGATTTAGTATTTTTGGTAATACTAAAGTTTCAGTTATATTTTCCCCCTGGTGATGCATGCCCAACCCGCAGGGGCTTGTACCCAACCAATGAGCAGGTGGTGGAGGAGGTTGAGGTCAGAATTCTGTTTTTCTTCATCTTTTTTTTCCTTTTTTTTTTGTGGTCCTCGCTTTTGCACAAGTTGTAACAGGAAACATTCCTCCCCAAACACCTTTGAAATGTTTGAAAAAATCCTGCTTAGAAGGTGAAAAGCCAAATTTAACAAAAAACTAATGACAGATCCAGCTGTTGCAAGTTGCAAGGGACTATAAAAGTGTGCCGCAAGATGAATATTCTTATAATTATGATGTGATTGCAGAAGTCACTTGCAGATGTGTCTAAAATACATTTTTTACCATACTATAAGGAAACTATGTATCAAAGTCCTATGTATAAAAAGTATCTCTTTGATACATGTGGGAAATACAATGATTCTGTCCCCCAGCCTCCTCTTACAATGGCTAAACAAAGTTCTTGTTCTTTTTTGTTTAAATTGTGTTCATTTATTCCAATTTCAGAATCTTAAGCAGAGTCACAGCCAAACATAAATAACTGGTTAAATATGGCACAAAACTCCTGCCTTTCTATATGTCTCCATCTATGTTGGTGACATAAACACTCCATAGCGTGTTCATAGGGGAACTTTACAGATCACAGAAATCTTGGCCCTTTTACTGTCCATATAAACTATAGAGAAAGACATTCATAAGGAGTTAACAAAGAGTTCTCCCAACTCTTTTAACTGCTTCGTTGTAGAAAGTTAAACCATCCACTCAACTTTTGACTCTTTTCCAGAAGTTCCACTGTGCTGTTTTTACTTTCACTTATTCTTTTACATTAAACACATTAAAGTTTAAGTGCCGGCAAACTCTGATCCCTTCTGTATAACAGGTGGGCCCATGATAACACCTGCAGTAATATGCCTGAGGCCTGTAACCTGTGCCTGCTGTCTGTTAGCTGGAGATGCTATTATGCGTGATTAATGAACAGCATGTTTGTTGGTACATGTTCTCTC
>NW_005187528.1:1739911-1741555 GCF_000239375.1 Pundamilia nyererei
TCTCTCTCTCTCTGTGTGTGTGTGTGTGTGTGTGTGTGTGTGTGTGTGTGTGTGTGTGTGTGTGTGTGTGTGTGTGTGTGTGTGTGTGTGTGTTATAGCAGTTGGAGTTGTCACAGCTGTATACTGCCCTAAGGACAAAACCCCTGCACCTGCCTCTGTTTCTTATGGGCTAAACAAAAAGTGTGAGCAGGAGTAAATGGAGTTATTTGTACAGATGAGCTCAAGCTGTCAGGATGTCATGAGGCCATCATACATATGGAGGAAAAATTACACAGTACATCCTCCTCGGCCCCGCCCCCTGGCCCTTTTCTTTTTCTTGTCCTTCTCCTTCTTCACTTTATGCCATTATTCCAACTCCTCTCTTTTGCCAACCTGACCTCCACCTCCTGTTGACATTGTATAACCACACAAATAATAATGTTAATAATAAAGAAAGAAAAGAAAAAGACTAACCAGAGGAGCCTGTAGTATATAGCGCTCACCTTTGCAAAGCTAATGTACAACAGATCGTGATTCTACTTGATAAAATTGCGACACAGTACAGGTTAAACAAATACAAATAAAATAAATACAAAAACACTAAACATTCTTCTCAGAATATATCTAATGGGGTCATTTAGGAGAAGACCTGGAAGAGCTGATGCAGAAGATGTGAAGTGCACCTTGCATGTTGGGGCAAAACATCACCTCAGGAAAAGTTTCAAACTCTGACTCGCTGTTCACTTCATATTCTCAAGACAAGCTAAAGTTTTATATTAACATCAATTCAGCATGATTTTTTTTAAATATATGACTCACAAAAACAGCAAGAAAAAGTATGAAAAAAGCAGAGGGGCCTTGAGCTAAATCGTAAAATACTCACAAAATCAATGCTAACATGAACATGTAACAGTGACTGCCACTCTTTAATGTTTTAACATACTAACATTTACTAATTAATACCACTAAAACCACAAAAGTAAGAAAAATCTAGGTGTCTTCATCTATGTTATTTGGGTTTTATTCCCTCCAAATCCAGGTTGAGTTTCCAGGTGCCTGTGAGTGGAGTTTAAGATTCCTGATCTTTACCTGTCACATCTTTTACTTGTGAATCTCATCTTTTGCTTTTACTTAAGGACCAGCTCCAACGTTTGATCTCCAATAGATTCTCTGCCTCCTTATAGTGGTAATCAGGCTCCTCTATGATTCTCCTGTTGTTTTAAGTTTTTTTGTTTCAGAGAGTTCCCTTTGTGGGGAACTCTCATTCCTGTCCCTGTTGAGCTGGTCTGTACCTTCTTGAATTCTTTCTCAAAAAACTGACAGCTCACCTGCCTGTTGACTTCCCCACTGTGGCAAACAGACCAGTGGCCCACTTCAAGTATGTTTCCCAGAATGATCAAGTAAGCAATCTCATATACAGGGAGTGCAGAATTATTAGGCAAGTTGTATTTTTGAGGAATAATTTTATCATTGAACAACAACCATGTTCTCAATGAACCTAAAAAACTCATTAATATCAAAGCTGAATGTTTTTGGAAGTAGTTTGTAGTTTGTTTTTAGTTTGGGCTATTTTAGGGGGATATCTGTGTGTGCAGGTGACTATTACTGTGCATAATTATTAGGCAACTTAACAAAAAACAAATATATACCCATTTCAATTATTTA
>NW_005187528.1:1741885-1750864 GCF_000239375.1 Pundamilia nyererei
ACCACACCCCTTCTCATTACAGAGATGCACATCACCTAATATGCTTAATTGGTAGTAGGCTTTCGAGCCTATACAGCTTGGAGTAAGACAACATACATGAAGAGGATGATGTGGACAAAATACTCATTTGCCTAATAATTCTGCACTCCCTGTAACACTATCTGGAAAAATTCTGTGGAGCTGATGTCAGTGGGCTAACCAAGGCTAGCCTATCTCTCCCCTCTTCTCATGGTCTCCAGTCCTCTGAACTGTCCCCAGGAATTCCCACGACAGAGTTCACCTCCAGTGTCACCATTACTTAAGAAACCTTTTGAACTTGTCTGCACGAGTCCTGCTTTAGAGCACATTTATCATTTTGACAAATTTAGACATAACAATAGCACCAGATGAAGAATCTTATTTTTCTTATAATAGAATCTTATAATTTTATTTGAGATAAATGCTTACATTATCATACTCACAATGATCTTCTAACCTTTGAGTATACTCAAAGTCTACAGCTTTAAAGAGGCCCTGATTCTAGTAAAAGTCTGTGTTTTCCTGTAGATTCAAACTTCAGTACAGCTTGGATGAAACAGAACTCTTCTGCACAAAAAGATTAGATATACTAACAGCCTCATTAACTTTCTATGCTGGTAAAATGCTGCCTGTCCTGCTGATCCTTCTTACTTGGGTCCGTATAACCTTTAGCAGTTTTCACGTTATGGCTGTGCTTGACCCAGGACTCATACAACTCATACAACATGTGGTCAACTTCTCACAGTACATGAAGCCATTAGGAATTGATAGATGCCTTTAAATAAATAAATAAATAAAACATATACACATCTTCCACGAGAAAATAACTAAATACATTTTGGCCGATCCTCTGAAAACTTAAAAAGTTAGAACCAAATTTCCGGATAATCCAAACTGGTGAAACTTTTCTTGAAGCCATATTGCTCCACAGGTTAGAAATGTGTGAAAAATCAGGCCCGTGGCTCCGTGATGCTGACGTTGTCACTGTACATGAAAACAACTTTCCTTGAGGATTTAGCTAGTTTCTTTTACACAACTACAAAGAGCCCTCATCTGTTTTGCATCATCAAAAATTAACTCCATTCTTTAAAATAACAAAATGCCATGGGTGCATTGTTGGAGAAATCATTTGGATTTTTTTTCATCTCAGGATTTGCTATGCAGAGTGATTTTCTGGGTCTCCACAGGCTTTAATCAGAGAGTAAAAAATGGAAACCTGCCAAACAAGGGGCTCTGATTTTGAGAATGCCGCCTCAGGTTAAGAGGCAACGAACTATACAAGGCTTTGATCTGAGTTCATACCTAGGCAGAATAACGATGATACCTCTGACCAGAGCTATTGACGTCTGCGGAGTGTTAGCATGCTGCAGAGGGGAATTTGTAGCCACACAGGCCCCTTTAATGAGTTTTATTTGTTTTGTTTTATCCCCCTCCACCTCCTATCACCTCAGCACACAGAGTAATGATGAGGGAGGGGTAATACTAGTTAGGAATCAGCCCTCTCCACACCTTCACGGGGCTAATTATCTGACCCTCTTGAGGATCATCTCCTAGCTAAAGGAAGTGAGATTTCTCCTTTTCTCTTGACACATAAGTCCACATTAACCCCCTTTGTTAGAGTAAATTGGAATACTGCATGTTTGTCTCCATGCATATTGTTAGTGTGGAGGGGGCAAATAGTGCCTGGCATTTTCATGATAACTATTCGCATCCACGGGATTCATAGCATGATATTTTGCTGTACAAACAAAAAGGTAAGATCTCAACAAATGAAACTATTATGAGCAATGTTGCATTTGTTTTACTTATTATTAATTATATTTCCTAATTTTGTGGAATAGGTATAGTTTTCATAGATTATTTCGCTCTTGAAAATAACTTTTTGTAACCCTGCGATAACTTAGAGAAGTAAATTCAGATAACAGAAAGATACCCTGGGTATGTTGAACTCTATTTGTAGCTCAGGGTCTGGAGAGATTTGAATAGAAAACAGTTTGCCCATTTGGACCATCAGGACAAACTGTAATGGTCCCTGTTTTTTGGACCCTTGGTTACAATCATATGACCCCCCTATTAGCAACTGCTTTGGTGATGGAAAAACACCTGCAGGAAGAAACAGCAGAACCAGGCCATATTTAAAAAATGAATCCAAGGCAAAAGTATTATAATTTATTATTAATTCTAATGGCTAGCAGAGGGAAATGTCTCTTGTTGTCTCTTGTTAAAGCCTTGACTCCGCTGAACTATGATCACAGTAAAAGCTTTTCTCATGAGTTCACAGTCTCAGTTGATAGGTTTGACTTTTTATTTAATTTATATGATGTTATTTTTGTAAATTATGGCTTTCATTTGAGTCACAAAGGAGGATAAAGTGGAGCATGCTTTTAAGTCACTATCATATGAATATGCAGTGTTCTCCATTTTTCAGCCAGATCCACCCATTGTTTATCATGTTTCAAAATTTCTAACATGATGACTGTGAAAATGTCCAATTTGAGGAGTTAACAGAGGACCTCAATAAAAAGTAGAGGATGTTTTGGTGGCTATGTCTTTACACATTTACACAGCATTGCTCTCCATGCACTTTACAGAGAGGATTACTGTATTATTATTTCTGCATTGATCAGGCCATGCTAAAGGCAATCACTGATATCTAACATGGATAATATGAGTATGACTCGTTCCAGGTTTTGTGGGCAGAAGTTAGAGTATTTAGAGCTCTTTCAGGTATTCTTTTGTAAGAATCTTTATCTTTACTTAAGTTTTTTTGTCATTGTATTTAGTCATACAATTGTAATAATATTATGTTTCACATGCTTTTGTTTATTTTCGTGTTACGTACACAATACATTTGTGTATTTCTAAGGTGAAACTAGCTTTCCATAGCACGAAGTATTATGTAAAACTCCTGTAACTTTTTTGTTAATGCTGCACAAAAGTAAAAACCTCGACTCCGAGTGTCTCCAGGGTTCAGCATGAAACGTTAATCCATCTGTCTCACTTCACAGTAATTTTCACATTCTCAGAAGTCATAATTACTGACACGGATGTTGCCTAGAAAGTGTGTCCTTTAACAGTATCGGTCACAGCACTTCCTCCACACAATACGCTTCCTATCTCGCTGTCAGACGGCAGGTCCCAGTCCATCCTTTCCTCATTAAGCATATGTCTCATTTTCCATTTCAGACAAGAGATAGCATAGAAGTGCTCACAAAAGCACTATTTTCAGGCCCTCGTCTGAAAGTCTAATGAGAGCAGATCAAATATAACTGACACCGAAGGGAGACAAAGGGAGATGTAGCCCTGGGTGAGAGATGAGGCGAAGCAGAACAATGGACCAGAATGTGCTGTCGCTGCGGCGGTACGGAGCAGGACGAGAGAATGCAGATGATTCTGTAATGAGGGATTAAGTGGTGGATTATGGGTCTTTATTAAGATGTTTCTGATCCTCATTAGGCTGAATCTTGTATCAGGGCATCGATTCCCTGCTTGCTCACTGGATTGGCTGTTCTCTGGAGGAAGAGTGGAAAGGAAAGAAAGAAGAGTGAGAAAGAATGATAGAAAGACATGCACTGCTAATATGCTCCTCGGAGGAATGGGAACTAAAAAAATTACGAGACAGGCAGTGAATTGTGCATATTTCTTTTGTCGTTATTGTTGAGACTTTTATATCACTAATTTAAACGAGGACCCACGCAGGACAATTAACGAAAACAAACCAAAATCTAAATTTTAGTATGTCATCCTCATACAACAGACATTACTTCTCATCACTTTCACAGGATTAAGAGTCTACAGCCATACTGACGGCTCTTTGTGGCTGTCTTTAAGCACCGTAGTAGTTTGAGTTCTGTAATGGTAGACGTACACGTTTTTTAACAGAGGCTATAATAGGGCATCATGGAGGGGGACGTTTTTTCTGTAGTATGCAGGTTATGTGCACATTACATCAATATTAAAACAGTCAAAAATTGTTTTCTCTCTCGTCTAAATTAAAACAGTGTCAGAGTTAAAAGTGAAAACTGCTCCATGAACAGAACCATGAATTTAAAAAAAGGTGACTTTAAGTCAAACAATAATTTAAGAATCACTTAAAGGGACCAGCTAACTTGTTTTCCAGCTCCATGTTATATTAGGCCTTGGTGCCCCCCTTAGTTTATTCAGTATTCGAATAAACAAGACATCCCTTCATACTGATATCACAAGAGCAGAAATAAACTGTGTTATTTAGAGCTGCCTGAAGCCTGAGCGTTTGGCTCATAAAGATTTCTTCAACATCCTGGCCTCATTATTTGAAGGTTTGACCATATTTAATAGGAGCATCCACCGTTGTAACAGAATACACTCACCAGCTACTTTGATCAGCTGTTTGTTAACACAAACATCTAATTAGCTAGACACATTTAGGCATCTAGAGTTAAAATGACCAAGCAACAGATTTAAGTGACTATGAAAGTGGTGTAGCTTGGCAAAAAAGCGCTTACCAGGAGGTGGCTGGAGAAAGAGCCCCCAACAAAGAAAGATTGGATAGGAATAATGGAGGAAATATATAGAATGGAAAAATTTACTTTCTTTTTGAACCTCAAAATGGACCAATTTCATAAAAACTGGAGGAAGTGGGAGAGATTTGTTGAAGGTGGTAACGTGGGATGAGATATTCACGCAACTACTGGAAGAAGGAAGGTCTGCTAAGGACGTGGTCACGTTTTTGTTTGTTTTGTTTTTTCAAGGTAGTTTATAAAAGAGACTGGAAATACCCTTCCGAATATGATCAGGGATGGACTGTAAAGTGCTGAGTGGACAGTAGTAAAAACCTAACGACATGGGACCTGTAAAGAGGTGGAGGGGAGCTCCCCCAGACCGAGCAGATCTGCGGGTTTCACTGTGCCATTATGTTATCGTTAGTGCGTAGTATCTTTGTTTGTTTGTTTGTTTGTTTGTTGTTTTTTTGTTGTTGTTTTTTGGGGGGGGGGGGTTGTTTTGTTTTGTTTTGTTTGTGTGTATTGCTAAATTAAAGTACCTTTTTATAAAAGAAAAAAAAAAGAAAAAAAAAGAAAGTGGTGTAGCTGTTGGTGCCAAATGGTCTTAATAGTTGAGAAACCCGTGATCTACTGGGACCACGAAATACAGACTAGACTGCTTTACAACCACAATATGCAGAAGAGCATCTCTGAATGTGCTACACATCAAACTTTGAAGCAGATGGGCCACAGCAAAACTTGACAACAGAAAATTGGAAAAATGTTGCCAGGACCTGATGAATCTTGGTGTAATTAATTTCTTTGTACTGAAATGATAGAATCAACTGCTGTTAGGCCATGTGAAAATTCAGAAAACATGCACACCATCACCAAATGTCATGGTTGTTGAGATATATCAATATGTCAGAACAACAAATAGAGAATAAAAACAGACCATGTGCATATTGTTATTATGTAGCTGCTGTATATACACTGTGCTTTCAGGGTGCTTACCTGTATGCCTGCTCTATTCTTTTGCTCTAATGAGAACAGGACTGAGGGAAACAGTCTTGCAGAAACAAACCTAGGTGGTCCAACAATAACATTTGGATCTAATAACAACTCACGCTGAAACCTAACTGGTACAATGTAAATATAATCAGAGAATTTCAGCTATGCAAGTATTTACATGCCATTGTCCAAGTTTACTATAGAAGACTCTAGACACAACTGTTTTAGTTCTACTCAGAGTGAGACTAAACTTCCTTTATTTCAACAATTGCAACTATTGTTTTATAAACAACAAAGCTGCAGATCAGCATCATGTATTATGATTTCTCTGCTATTAAACAAAAGGCTTTACAGATAGTTACAGGCCCAGAAATTTACAGTGACTCTAAATGAAGGCCTCCTTCTTACAGCATGCTCAGAAACACTTACTGCTCTTTACAAGCATAAGTACTCAGTGTGTGTTTTGGTTCTGTGGAAAGATGGTCTTCACAAAGGGTGAAGTCTACAAAGACTGTAAAAAAACTAAAGTATCCTTCTAGAAGAAATCAAAAATGTCATACCAGTAACCTGTAAGCCTGTAAGTTAAATCTGTATTCTTTCTAATGGCCAGCAGAGGGCGACTCTTCTGGTTACAAACAAGACTGTTTACAACCAGAGAAAATGAATGTTCTTACCCTCAATAAACACTTTTCTAAAGTGCTCATGCTCTCAGTCTCTAGCTTGAAGCCTTAATGAATAGAATATGATGTTCTTTTTTTTTTTTGAGTCCCAGTTAGAGTAGAGGGGTCAAAAAAGCAAACTATGCTTTGGATCTCTGTTGTATCAAACTGAAATGTCTCAGGGTTTCTCTTATTTAGCCCCCCTGGTGAAAAGGCTAGGCTCAAGACCAGAATATAACTAAACAATAAATGTCTACTTCCATCTTTAATATACAGTCTATGTTTTGTTTTTTTGGGGGGGTTTGTTTTGCCTTTTAATTTTTATTTATTTTTTGATAGATGCAGTGAAGAGTGACAGGAAAGCAGAGGGAGAGAGAGGGGAAGACATGTGGCAATGGTCATATTTGAACCTGGGCCTGCCGATTTCAGCCATTTGGCTCATCCCAGTGAGCTAAATTTGGGCCCCACGGTCTATGGCTTTTAATGTAAAAAGATATGAAAAGAAGGTTATAAGAGGTTCACTGTGACAGTGAAGTTGTGGTACATATAAGTGAACATTTTGTGCTAAAAGGTTGCACAAATTTCACTTGTAGTTGATTTTTGAAAGAATGTGGTTTGAAAATAAGAATAAAAAGCAAATGACTTGCTTCTTCTGAATTACTGAAAAGTTAGAATTTCTGAATGAATGTAAGTACTCAAAATCTACTCAAAATAATCCATGACTTAAACACACCAGTAGTTCAGTTCATGACAGCTTTATTTAGTGCAAAGACAGCCTAGTAGCAGGAGTCAGTGATGCGCCTCATGCTCATGAACCTCATGCCGCTGAATCCCATGTTCATGAAGCTCCTGTACTCTCCAGGCCTCATGTACATCATTCTGCCTCTGTAGTGGGGCTGCTCGTACATCAGCCAGTGGCCATCCATCACATTGCAGGACATGCAGTTGGACATGCGGTAACGGTCCATGATGTTATCACAGTCGTCCATCAGCTCATACATCTGACCACCAAAGTTCTCTCTCTCGTAGATCCTCATCCTGTAGGATCCCCTGTACTGTGAGGCAGAAGACAAATGGATTTAACTCAGAGTATTTTAATGATGTCATCCAGGGTAAATGAAGACTGGCGTAAAATCTTACCATGGGGATCATACGGCAGGACCTGATGCAGTCGTTCATCCCCATCATGCTCATGTAGTCAGCATATTCACCCCTCCTCAGGAAGTACTGGTTGCCCATGTAGTTGGTGCGGTCGTACACCATGAAGCAGCCTCTCTCAACCCTGCAGGAGTGGCACCTGCTCAGGTAGGAGGACATGTCAGGGCAGTCGTTCATGACCTCATAGGAACGACCCAGGAAGTTCCTGTCCTCGTAGAAGATGATCTGAGGAGAGAGAGGAAACGTGCACATGTGAGGCATTTAATTTTTGAAGCTGAAAGAATTGGTGAGTTCAACAGTAGTGCTGTTAAGTAGAAAGTTCAGGTGCAGCTTTAAACTTCTAATGAGGAATAAATCAATTTAGACATTTATACCTTTCTGTTAACTCTTAATGTGTCAGCTCCATGTCTGAATGAGCGATCTATGATTTTTCTATAAAGGTAACTAATCTAGTTTTATCAGGTCAGACCCAGCAGCAGTATAAATCATTTATACAAGAAGTGCACACATTTGAATCCACAGAGTCAGATGGGCACTCAAAGCACAGCAAAGTTCTCTTACTGAGCTGTTCAGCTCATGAGAGAAGCTCTTAACAGAAGCTAATATGTACATAGTGACATTTTATCTGTTTCTATTTTGTTGGCTTAGAATTTTAGAGCTTTTTTACTAGAAGAAATATCTGCAAGCTGTAGTTACTGAACCAAACAAGCACAGGCTCTGGCTGGAAAGCAAAAATAGGACTCAGAGATGCTTTAAAGCGGAGGAAAATTATACGATACACCATTCGTGCCACACCTCATGATTGATTGCTGTTACAAATATAAATATTATATTTTTATAAACACATGTTTAAGACCTTAAAGGCAATTCTCTTACCCTGCTCATCATGTTCATTCCAGTGGTAGTCATATTGCTGATTATTGGGCTGCTGGCTGAGCTGCTGGTTGAGCTGCTGGTTGCTGCTGATGTTTCTGCTCTTGCACCAAACTGTATCCTACCTGGTTTAACCCTTTCCTTTTATACTAGACCCGACCGCACCAGCCCATTGTCCAAACCTCCTGAGTCAGCAGCTGTGTCATAGACATGCACTGAATATGGAGGGTTTTGTCCACATTTCCAGGGGCCAGCGAGCTTAGAAAATCCATTCAGCTGTGGTTCTCGTACATCACAGGGTCAGGGAATGGGTGAAAGGGTTAACAATCGGAGGTCACACCTTGACATTGTTTATTCAGTGTGACTTACACTGTTTTGTCAGCAGCAGCGTTTTTCTGCCGTTTCTTTGTGCTATTTGTAAAGTGACTGACTTTAACGTGTTGTAGTGAATGGAAAAGCTTTTGTCTTTTCATGAAAACACCCAGACAAGCATTTTTTTTTCAATCAACTGAGCTAAACTAATGACGGCAAAATAAGTTACTTAAAGAACAGAGGAACTTGGATATTAGCAATGTAGTGCACAATAATATTGAGCGATTGAGTAAATAAAAGTCAGAAGTTTAAGTTCAGAGTCCATAAACGTAATTCTTTATCATCTGACTATGGCCAAATAACTAGTAAATGTATCTGACTGGATTATAATTTAAAGCATTATAATTTATAGCCCCATAGTATGTTTCTTTAAAAAAATCTTTGTAAGCTGACTAATGCTTTTAAATACATCATTCAAAAAAAAAAAA
>NW_005187528.1:1751188-1791251 GCF_000239375.1 Pundamilia nyererei
ATATATATATACACATATAATATATATATATATATACATATATATATGATCTAAGCTTTGATCTGAGCAGATCAAAGCTTAGATCATCTTTAGGTCTACTCGCTGAGAACAAAGGCTATGCTCTTGATTGTGATGTGAGGCAAAGTGGACAAATTGTAAGAGAATTAGAAATTAAATTGTAGCTGCAAATATCTACTCAATCGTATTACACAACACTGATTAAAATAGGCATGTTTTATGACATTTTGATGAGGGGTGGGCATGTTACTTGTACTTCCTGACCTTTGTTCTCTGTCATTTTTATAAAACACCCATGAGTCTTTTGATGTCAATTATATAACATTTTTTTCTTGGCATTTTAAATGATATATTTAGAGAGCCAAAGCAAAAAAAGTGGTGCTCAAAAGAGGAAGGGAATAGGAGCGCAGGATGGACTTTGGATTTGAGCAGTGTTGTCAATAACTTTGGTGATGTTCTGAGAGGTGAGTTGCCTTGTCTTTTTGTTTTTTAAGTATTACTAATACTTATATGTTGAAAATGTGCACTCACAGTGTTACAGAGTTCTTATGCCAGCACATTGAGCTACAGTGTAAATTTAGTAAAAATTAGCCTCTTAGTAGGCTAATTTAGGTCAGATGTCTGTTGCCTGGAGTCCTCTCTCCTCGTATAAGAAGAAGCTCCCTGGAAATGTTTCGAAGATGTGTAAGCTGCAGAAATGAGAAAGCAGGTGGTTATCCTAGTAGTTGACGCACAGGTATGGAAGTAATACCCCTTCTTAGCACACAGGGGCGCTGTGATACATGCTGAGTTCAGACTGCGACTCTCTTGGTAACAGAAATCTGTGTTGTCAAGCGTTGCTAAGGAAGTCACGGAGCTACTTTTGGTCAGTCACCCTAACACCAACAGTGCACAAAAGGTAGCTTTACTTTCAGCCTGATAAAAGAGACATAAATTGTTAGTGCAAACGACAGAAACTACCAAAGTTATCCGTTTGTTAATGTGGTCACAGAAACGTACGCTTTAGGCATTAGTTAGCACAGCTTTAGCATTTTAGCTTTGTTAGCTGCAGCTGCAGGTTGTTATCCAGTGAAGAGAAAAGCTTAACAGATGACATTGTTGTGTATGTAAACGTGATTTAGATGATGGCTTAAGTAGAATTGTTAAAGTAGACTTTAACGGGACTTTTCGTTCAGCATTAAAGTTGTTGAAACAAGCAGTAATTGCGTTAGCTCATGTGCTTTGTCTTTTTTAGCTACAGCTCTTGCTTTTAATTGCTTGAAATCAAAAATGTTTGTTGTTTCCACTGATTGGGTATTTGATGCAGTAACCCTCTGCCGTGGCTGATATCAGAACGTATATCAGACAGTAAAGTGATCGTTTGAAGGCCATGTCAGTAAAACAAACTCCGCCGTGTGTCTGAACAGGTCTTGTGCCACTTGAAAATGAGAGCGCTTCATCCACCTCACCACAGCTGGACTCAGACATGAGAAGAGGATGACTGAGGATGGAGAGGACGGCCCCCTCCATCACTCCTGTGAGGCTCCTGGTAAAGGAGACTCAATTGCCAATGACAGCAGCAAACTCAATACCTCCATAGTAGATGTAAAATCCACCAACGGGCACAAGGATGACCTTAGGCTTAGAAACACAAGGGAAGGGATCAGTCCGTATCAGCCCCGCCCCCCCTTGCTACCCAGACTGTCGAAGTCCAGCAAAAGCATTTCATTGGAGGAGACTGTGAGAACCAGGAGGCTGAGAAACAGCCAAGAGAGTCTGAGCGACCCAGCTGAGACCGGCTCCTCCACAGACTCGCTTAAAGAGGATGAAACTGTTGTAGCTCCGAGTGGGTTCGTTATCCAGGGTACAGCTGCAGTGAGGAATGAGCGGGATCCCAGTGCGAGACCCCATTCTGCTGTTCCAACTGGATCCCCAGCCTTCCGGGACAGAGGGAGTAGTCTTTCTGACTATGAAAGGAGACCCCGCAGCCAGCAGAGCGACCTTACAGTCCAGCAGTGGAGGGCCGCCAAGGTGCGCCTGTCTCCGGTGCAACCCACCGGACCACTGCCTGCTCTGGAGAAGAGCTTTGCGTCAGCCACTTTGAGGGCAGCTAATAGGATTGACAGGGATTGTTTGGATTATGCCATGCCGGCCAGAGAGAAGCTTGGAGAAAGGCTCCACAGGAACCTGAGCGACAGCCGGCTTTTGGAGAACATGGGGTCGGATAGTGCCTCTGTCAACTCCATGAGGTCCACCTACAGCGTACTCAGCCCCATCAGACCGCAGGATATGAGGAACAGGTAGGTTTAGCAGGTAATATAAAGATGCACCTGTAGTCATCATCCTTGTGCTGGATTTGAAGGCTCTATTGTAAGATGTCCTGTAGATTAAAGTAACTGCACTCAGCTTCCTGTTAAACTGTAGTTACTTACCAGTCTCTTTCAAGGGTATTAAGCTAGTGACACTTAAAAACAAAAGAAGTAAGATGGGGTGTGTTTTTGTTTTGTTTTTGTTTTTTTGTCTGGATGAGCCCTTTCTAAGCTCACCCACTTTATACTCATATTACCCTTCTATCTTTCCTTTATTACAGTACACTTTAGCTCCAAAACCCCCACGCTCCCCTGCAAGCTGTGTTAGATTTAATTCATCTTTCATCATTCATCTTTCATTCCTCTTTCCAAACTAAATTTGAAATGTTTACACGTTAGTCTGCGATACTTTGTGGTAAAGAAATCAACATCTGAGCTGCTTTAGCTAAAAATGCACAAATAAGAATAAACAGCCTCCATTACTGGAGCAAAGAAGAACATAGGTGTGAGGAGATTCAGCAGGGTTTTTGACAGGATGAGTGGTAAAATGGTTCTTAGTCCACTGCTTTAATACTTATAAAGATGAATTATTGACCTGACCTCAGAGATAGCAGCCTTACAGCTGTGATTAAACTCGATATATGTGCTGATTTTACTTTTCGTCATCCAGGAGTTTTATGGAGGGCAGCGTGCTGGGTAGTGGTGCCTTGCTTGGGGCTGAGGAGCTGGACCGCCTCTTCCCCGACAGGAGAGTTGGCATCTACATCGCCACTTGGAACATGCAAGGAGAGAAGGTGGGAGGATGTTGTGACCTGCAGCATCTCTCACAAAGGTTTTTCTGATGGAGAAACTGAATCATAACCAAATTCCTGCCATTTTCAGGGCCTTCCAGTCAACTTAGATGATCTCCTCCTTCCAACAGACTCTGAATTTGCACAAGACTTTTATGTTATTGGGGTCCAGGAGGGCTGTCCTGACAGGTGGATCATTTAATGTTTTAAATAAAAGCCAGTTATTATGATGAATTACTCCGTAATGGCTCTCATTTTCCGCTTACTAATATGTAACTTTGTTTGTGTGCAGGAGGGAGTGGGAGACCAGACTTCAGGAGAGTCTGGGACCTTACTACGTCATGTTATATGCAGCTTCACATGGTGTTTTATATCTCACTGTATTTGTCAGAAGGGACCTCATCTGGTTCTGCTCAGGTCTGTCCTACTCTACGTATTAGTTCAGGAGGGATGGTGATTATGAAATGATATTTCTAAATTGCTCATATTTCTGTGGTGACTTGTGTATTTAATAGCATGTTGTCTTAAAGACAGGGTTTCTGGAGGTATTAAATGATTAAAATTGATTTCTTGTTCCTCAAAACAGGCTTTAAAAGGTTTAAATAGTCTTTAATTCAGATAGGTCTTTTATACTGTTGAATTAATTTTCTTAACTAATCAATTATTTGAGCTTTAAAATCTGAAAAAATAATCAAAGCTAAGCTGTGAATGTTTAGTTTTCTAGATTAAACCTTTCTATAATGTACTTAAAATGCTGTTTACAAGTCGATATGAATATCAAAACACTTGAAAAGATCCTTTAGTTTCAACTTACAACTCTCTACTGATATCCTTGTTGTTTTGGATGAAATGCTCCACCTACTATAACTGGCCAGAGGATTGTGACAAGGATTTTGTTGTAGTGACATGTTGATTTGTGTGCACATGAACATGAACCACCTGAAAAGCGCTATACAAATACACGCCGTTTACCTTTCTTCTTCTTTATTTTTTTGCACAGAGGCGGAGCACGCCACAGTCACAACGAGGATCATCTCGCAGATCAAGACCAAAGGCGCAGTGGGGATTGCCTTCACCTTTTTTGGCACTTCTTTCCTTTTCGTTACTTCCCATTTTACCTGTTAGTAGCAGCTTTTCCAAGTCAGAGAAGCTTTTTTTTACACTGCACATTAGTGTATTGCATTTAAACCCTACAGCCGGCCAATGTTGCACATTTCTAATGTGTTTTTCTGTTTTTCTCCCAGCCGGTGATGCCAAAGTCTACGAGAGAATACTTGATTACAACAAGATTGTCGAGGCTCTAGCTCTTCCAAAAGGCCTTCCAGATACCAACCCGTACCGCTCCACACCATGTAAGACTCTCTGAAGCTACTTTGTGTGAATAATTTAAAATGTTAAAGCTATTTGGATGGTTTATGCATCAGAATACTTAATCTTTTAAAGATGTAACAGTATAAAAGTGGCATGCATTCATTTTGATAAGACAAATAATCTTAAAACATTGCATTCATTTTCTAATTGTCCTTCTTTTTCAATCAAATCACAACATGATTGATTGCAACATCTATAATTAGATTAAACATTCCTAGACACCTAGGTTTAGGATTATTTGCAGGAGGAGTGAATAAGTGGTCTGGCTAATGTACAAGAAGGTTTTTCTCTATAAATATAACAATCTATTTTTGTATTTGTTTCCATGGCCATCTTTGTACCAGCAGTTACTGATGATCTATATGTGGTTAAAATCTTAGTGCTTATAACACTAATTGCCAGAATTCAGTGAAAATCAATGGAATATAATTTTTCACTGCAGCTGACGTCACCACAAGATTCGATCAGGTCTTCTGGTTTGGAGACTTTAACTTTCGGCTGGATAAAGACCGGAGTGAGGTGGAGGCCATCATAAGCTCCACAGTAGGTGGCGATATGAGCCCTCTGCTGGAGCACGATCAGCTCTCCAAGGAAATGAAGGAAGGTATGCACATAGGAAGCCAAAGCGTCAACATTTGCAAAAACTCAGAAAGTTGATTTTGTTCATCTGGACGTCGCGCTTTCAGTGGGAGAAACATTTTGTCACTTCAGACTGAAAAAGTGGCTTGGCTGAGTGATGAAAATGATTTTCCCACAGGAAATGCAACGACTGGATGAGCAGAACCAACTTTCTTGGATTTTCTTCCCTACATGATTTTTTATGCATCTAAACAGTTGCAAAAGTTTTTATAGAAATAGGTTGTTGTTTTCCATTGATTCTTATCCTGTGAGTTGTTTGTCCCTCCAGGGTCAATCTTTAAAGGTTTCCAAGAGGCGTCAATACACTTCTTACCCACGTACAAATTCGACATTGGTCGCGATGTCTATGACACCACTTCTAAACAGAGAACACCTTCATACACAGTAAGTAGAACAAAGACGTGTCGCACATGACAAAAGATAAACGCCTTAAGTTTTTTAAAAACACTTTGTTATTTCTATTAAAGTGGCTCTCAAACACATAGAACCTCTCTGTGTTCACAGGACAGGATCCTATTCAGGAGCAGGCAGGCTAATGACATAAAAACACTCATGTATACCAGCTGCTCGAACATCAAAACCTCGGACCACCGGCCTGTCATTGGTGTCTTTCAGGTCAAACTCAGGCCAGGAAGAGACAAGTGAGTCCCACTAACATTCACACATACACCTTAGTGCTGTAGTCCTTTTCAATTAAATTTAATTTCACATAAAGTTGGAACTTAATAGCCTGAAAGAAGGCATAAGTAAAAGTTGCCTTTTAATATGACCTATTTGACTGAGAGCCTTCACTCTCAGCGGTGTCACGTTTGGGCCTAGCACTTGTTTCTAGAGAGTCACTGGTGTAGGCATGTGTGGAGACTTATTGAGATTAGGCGCTGGCACAGGGTCTAGGGAAAAGAGATAAGAGCTTTTTTTTGGTTCCCACTCCTGTTATCCCATTCAAGTTTTCAACAAGTAACACAATTTATGAAGTAATATGTTAGATCAGATTCAGATGGGTTTTTTAGTGACACCAAATCACAGTAGTAGTCAGTCTCAAGCTCTTTGTATTGTAAGGTTAAGAGCTCTGCATCAGTAGAAACCCAAGAATCTCCTTTGACTAAGCATTTAGAAAATGAAGGAAGAAAAAGTCATCCCCAAGCAGAAGCAGCCTTGAGAAGACAGAACAGAGTAGAATAGAGAGAGAATGAAACACAAACAGGATGAAACTACGTGCAGCAGTGACATATAAAGGGGGAGAGTAAGAGAGTCCCCCAGAGGCTCCAGGCTTTAGTGATGTAATAAACTGTGCTGTCGTGGATTTTCGTAGGTAGTGCAAAGGTTATCATTGTGAAAGAATCCTGACAATCTTTAGCTGTGGTCACAAAACAGTAGCTCTGTGTCATACAAATTTGATGGCCTACCCAGGTTTATTAAGTTCATGTTGCACTGTGTGGGTTGCAGTTAAATTAAAGTCCATCCATCCATCCATCCATCTTCATCCGCTTTGTCCGGGGCCGGGTCGCGGGGGCAGCAGCCTAAGCAAAGGGTTAAATTAAAGTGTTGCTGAAATATTACAATGCAAAAATCCATGCCTTAAATGATGGTTCTTTTTCACTGGACTGCAATTGATCATTTGGTAAACGATCAGTTGTGCTTTATGCATTTTGACTTTCTAACACCTGTAATGTTGTATTTGCTTGTATTTTTGTCAGCATTCCTCTGTGTGCCGGACAGTTTGACCGAAGCTTGTACTTGGAAGGTATCAGGAGGAGGCGGATCACCAGAGAAATAAAGACAAAGGAGGCCATGAAGAACCAAAGCAGCACGATCTGCACCATCTCTTAAAACCCATTAAGGAACACTCTGGACCAGATCAGGCTGGATTGGATCAGACCTGTGCCAGAAACAGGAAGGCCAGAAAGGACAAAAAGGAAAAACCAAAGTTGTCTTAACTACACAAATCCCAGCTGTGGTCGAGGTAACTGAGGTGCAGCTGTGTCCCGAAGAAGCTGGCTAGACTCGAGGGCAGGGATCTCGAGGTCATGCAGATATCAGCATTCTGGCCTTTATTTATTCTGCCCCCTGTACTCAAACATAACTAGGGAAGGGGGGTCTCCCTTTGTGGCTTAAAGTTCAGTCACATGCTCCAGTGTGGACTGATAAGACCTTACAGACAGTAACAATACCTATTTTCTCTCTATTTTTTGTAGCCGTTTAAGAAGCATCATATACTATAATACTCTGTTTTTCTGAATGCTATACCAGTGTTCAAATGCCTTGTGATGTTTGTCATGAAGTAATGTACTAAACATAACTACAGCACACTTTTAGGTGTCCGTTTTGTTGGAGAGTTTTGAGGATCAGGTCAAATATAGACTCTGAAGAGCATGTTGCACCTTGTTAAGAGCTACTGTTAAATTCAGGGAAATTACAGTTATTTGATGCTTTTATTCAATATTTCTTAAAGGAACTCACTTGCTATAAAAAAAAACGTTTGAGCATTTTAATGATATTACTACTATATTACTACCATTATTGCTACCTTTTGTGTGATTAGGCCAAGTGAACCTTTGCAACACTAAACGCAATGCCTTACCTCTCATCTTATTACTGTGTAAACTGTCCATGTACTGTATGTAGCAGCACATTAATCATCTGCATTCCCAGCATGAAGAGCATTCTGTTTTTAAAAAAAAGTGCCTGTGGGTATTGTTTTTACATCATCGGGACCTCTTATCCATAACTATATCTTTTTATGTCACCTGATGTAACATCCCATAATAAAGGTTTGAAAACACCTTTGTTTGTTGGATACATTTTGCCCATAACAGATGTATTTAAGTGTGGGGGAGCACAATGTGTTGCAATGTTATCAACTTAATATAGTAGTTATAATACTGTGTTAAATCTAAGGTGTAGCTGAGCACCAGCTTCCAGAGCTTAAAGATGAAGCCTGTGTGGGAATCCCCAAAACTGCAGTTTCTCCAATGGCCACTTGAGGGTGCTTCTTAAACTGAGTCAAAAATAGTTGTCCCTTTGTCACTACCAAAGGTTAAAATTAGGGGCATGATGTACAGGCTTACAGCCATCTTGTTAACAATCATGTAGTAAAAAGAAAGTGTGAAATAACTCATGTTTTATAGTCTAGATTCTTCAAAATAGCTATTCTTTTCTTTGATTACTGCTCTGCACACTCTTGGCATTCTCTCGATGAGCTTCATGTGATAGTCAGCTGAAATGGTTTTCCACTTGTTGGCCCTTTTCCCGTCACTCTGCAGTCCATCAGATCCCAACCCATCTAGACTGGGTTTAGGTCAGGTGACTGTAAAGGCCAAGCCATTTGGTGCAGCACTCCATCACTTTCCTTCTTGGTCAAATAGCCCTTACGCAGCCCAGAGGTGTGTTTGGGGTGACTGTCCTGTTGAAAAATAAATGATGGTCCAACTAAACGCAAACCTGAGATGGGATGGCATGTTGCTACAAGATGCTGTGGTAGCCAATCTGGTTCAACGTACCTTCAGCTTTGAAAAAATCCCCAACAGTGTACCAGCAAAGCACCTCCAATCCATCACACCTCCTCCACGCTTCACAGTGGGAACCATGCATGTAGAGACCATCTTTTGATCTTTTCTGTGTCGCAGAAAGACACAGCAGGTGTAACCAAAGATCTCAGATTTGGACTCGAGCAGTCTCCTCTGAACAGTTGATGTAGAGATGTGTCTTTTACTGACTCTGTGAGGCATTTATCTGGGCTCTAATTTGAGGTGCTGTTAACATGATTTTCTGAGGCTGGTGACGCACATGAATTTATCCTCAGGAGCAGAGGTGACTCTTGGTCTTCCTTTCCTGGGGTGGTCCTCGAGAGTTTCATCGTAGCGCTTGATGGTTTTTGCGACTGCACTTGGGGGCACATTCAAAGTTTTAGCAATTTTTCGTATTCACTGACCTTCAGTTCTTAAAGTAATGATGGACTGTTGTTTCTCTTTACTTAGCTGACTGGTTCTTGCCATATTATGAATTTTAAGTTGTCACAGCTGTTAGCTGTGTACAAACCTTACTTCTGCACAACACAACTGATGGTCCCAAACCCACTGAGAAGGCAAGAAATTACACAAATGAACCCTGACAAGGCACACCTGTGAAGTGAAAACTATTTCAGGTGACTACATCATGAAGCTTATTGAGAGAAGGCCAAGGTTTGCAGTGTTGTCAACAAAGAAAAGGGTGACTACTTTGAGGAATTAGGGTGACCAACCATCCTCCTTTTTTGCACTTGTTGACTTGTAAAAGCCTATATGATATTTTTTATTTTACCATTCATTAACGGCACAGAGAAGGCATTGTTTGAATATGTTAACGTTTTCTTTAAGCAAACAGTATTATTAAAGTTCTTCATGACTGGGCCAAGTGTCCACTTTTTGGGAAACCAAAATATGGTCACCCTACTAAAATATAAAACATATTTAGAGTTAATTATCTGCATTTCTTTGCTTCATAATTCCATATATTTTGTTTTATATATTTGATGTCTTCAATGTGTATCTACAATATAGAAAGTAGTAAGAACAAAAAAACAACATTAAATGAGAGGTTGTGTTCAAAGTTTTGACTCTTAGATTGTGCGTTCCTGTGAGAATATCCATGAAACACAGACAAAAAAATAATCAAGTCAACATATGTAGACAATCACTGCAAGTCAAACACTCAGACTATAACCTGCTTTTTCTATTCTTTGCCCTTATGTGGTCGTCACACAGCTGTGGCTCCTCATAACCAATGTGATTTGCAAAGCCTTCAGCGTAACAGTAAAAACAAACACCACACTTGTTTAACCATCTTTTTACTGTACAATACACGAATCACAATTTCAGTCTGGAGGACAAGCAGTCAACTCAGTGACTGATCCAAAAATCTCCATTTTGTTTTTAATCATATATTATGTAACTTTCTGCTGTCTCCGTACCTATAAAAGGACATTATGAAGTCTTGTTGTATAAATAACAGTTTAATCCACTGACTCTGGAATAAAGAATTTTTAGAGAGCTGCGATCTGCAAAGAAAGTAATGGTGGAATAAAAAAAACGAAAGAGTTTTAGGGGCATCCAGAACACAGTCTACTCTGAGTGGCTCTGTGACACTGATGGGGTTTTTAAATGGGAACCTTACATGATAATTTTGTGTTTCTTTAAAAGCAAACTCCTGCAAACCTCCCATAAAAATAATGAATTATTGACTTCCTGGCAACAAAACAAAAATACAGTTGTATACAGACTAGGATTACTGTAGAGTACAATGTGTCATTTCTTTAAAATCACCCCTTCTCTCAGAGGTATTTGTCACCCTTCACAGTAAGCTGTGGTGATTTCCGTGTTCGGAGGGAACACTAGTGTAATCTTCAAGTCCAGTTTATGTAAAGTGATGATGCGGGTCTATCTGAAGAGGCGGTATGTGCGGGGCAGACGTCCGTCCTTGCTGGACAAGGCGGCCTGGATGTGTTCGTACGAGGGCAGCTCCATGAGATCTCCAAGCGCTGCGACAGCTGGCTTACTGCGCAGCATCTTGGTGGTCACTCTTTTAATGTCACCAGGTGTCACGCTGCCTGAAAATTATTTGAATATTATCGTCACATAAATTTAGATGACTTGCAAAGAAAAGAACACAAAAATCCTTCCAGTACTCACTTATTAGATGACAGAGCTCATGTGGCAGCTTTCTCTTTCCTGTGGAGAGAACCTGACGACCAACGTCTTCAAAAATAACCGGCCGTGATTCAAGGTTCATCATCAACATGGACTTCAGCTGAGTCTTTGCCCTCTCCAGCTCCATCTGGGCACATAAGGGAAATTTATTAAAAGAACTGTGTAATTTTTATTCCGCTAAATGATGAGGACAAAGCTTGTGGCGATCATTACCTCTCCTGCACTGCCGCCCATCTGAATGAACTCTCTGGTGATTATTTCCACCATTTCTCTCACCTGGAAATGAATAAATGAAATAAGAAAAAGAACCACAAAAAACATGACAAACTATTCACTGGAGGTGAACTTTTCCCAAATATACACTCAGCTCCTTACAGGGACAAAAAAGCAAGAGCACATTACCCATTCATCCTCTCTTTACTGGCTTCCTGCCACTTTTAGAATTTAGTTTTAGATTTTATTGCTTGTTCTTAAGTATTTGACCTTTGCCCCCTTTTTTATCTAAGCCTTTAAGCATCCACCCTCAAGTTAGGGCACTAAGGTTTTCTAATCAGAGGATTCTGGATGTTCCCAGGACAAGGTCAAAAACAGAGGGGATCGGGCCTTTCCAGTTGCAGGCCGTGTCCTACCCCAGAGCACCAGAGCTGCCAAAGCCTCATCAGAAAAAGTTTCAAAATTTAATTGAGAAATTTGTTACAGAATCCTAACAGATACTCTGCAGCTGTCCTGTGTTGAGACTGTACCAACCTGTCTGGGGTCTGCACTAGCATGGATACACAGTAGGCCGCTGTCCTCGTAGCTATGATGGTAGGAGGTGGCGTTGTACATCCAATGATGTCTACAACAGATAACAAAAATTTAACAGTCGGTGACGACTAATTGGAATAGTTTTAGTACAATTTGCTTGTGAGACGCTCACCTGTTAAGGACGTTCAGGTACAGTCGGGTAAACATGCCTTTCCCGGGTCCTCCTGCAGAGAAGGAGCCGCCTCCACCCATCATCATGTTGAGCACAGCGAATGGGATAAAGTCATCCTCCTGTAAAGGGAACATTTTTACCCTTTAACATGTCTCAGGCCCCTGATTGGAGACTTTCCAAGACACTGCAAACACCCACCAGGTAGGAGCAGCTCTCCAGGCCGATCATGATGTGGGTAAGTTCTGGGATGGGGGTGGGGCCGAGGCTCACGTCTGACATATCCTTCTCCATCTAACAGAATAAAACACAATGTCCAACTTTTAAAGAGCCGTTAAAAAGATCATTTGCTTTCTCCAGCAGAACGGAGGAATAATAACAAAAACAGGTATCTGCCAAACTGTGATTTTAAACAGAGCCTGGTTAATCACCTTGACGATGCCACCAGTGTACTGTGCTACAGAGAGGTCCACGTTGGGCGCTGAACTCGTTCCCCACACTGGTTTTACGTCCAGCAGGTATTTCCTGGCACTTTCGACCAGCTGCTCGTGCTCGATGCCCACTCCTGCCAGCACCATGCGCTCTGGACGGTAATAGTTACGCAGGTAACTGTGAAGCACATTCTTGTCAATCTTATCCACATTTTCTGCAGGACAAAAACGAGGCAGTCCGACTGTGTTGCCTCGATACGCAGCCTGGAAACAAAACAACAAAGAAGGGTCACATATAGATTTAAAGATGAAAACAAACTAGGACTACTCACCATTGAGTTTGACATCAATGAGGTCAGAATATCTAAAAGTAATCCCTCTGACCCAATCAGACTTCAAATTACTCCAAACACTCATTTTCATAATTTTTGCCACTCCTGACTCTGTATGATATCAACAAGAGCGAAGCTCCTTAATGTGATTAACCCTGACATACAGAAGCCTTTTTCACTCCTTGTTCAAATCTTCTGTTTGCACGAGGCCTCCAATAAGAAGAAATTTGGCTTAAAGGAAGGGTGGACTCAAAGAGGGAAGAAGCAAAACAGCTTGGTTCAGACTGTGAGTGAATGGAGAGGCTGCACAAAAGCTCAGCTAAGGCAAATGGATCGTTTTGGACTGTGAATCATGCAAAGTTACTCTATCAGAGTAGAAACGAGCATTGAAATTTTGACAGTGGATTTTGGTTTCATTAGTAATTCACTGATTAATAAGAAAATGGGATGAATGGCTGGATGGACTAGCTAAGGAATAATGAGGCATAACTCACAGCATGGATCATCTCAGTGAGTAATGGCTCAGGATCTGGCCTCATGTTGAGATCTTCTAACTCAAAGCGCACCGCCATTCTGGTCATCTCGAGCTCTTCATCTGCACACAAAGAAACAGTTTGTATTACCGGTGGAGACTCTTGGACCGTTTGTGAGGACTGACCCTAAATTATATGTCCTTACCCAGCAGGCGAGGCTGCAGAACAGCATCAGACAGAAGACTGACCACTGTGTCCAGACCTTTCACTTCAGCAGACACTGCATACATTGTGGTGTCTCTGCAAAGCAAAACAACCAATCAACACACCTCAAATCAGCTGTGTGTTGTTTGCGTTTATCATTACATCATTCCACACTGAGACGGGAACTGCGTTAAATACCTGGATGTCTGGCAGTCACAGATCCCCCCGTGTTTCTCTAACGTAAGAAGGATTTCATCTTTACTCCCATACTGTGCTGTGGACTAAAGACATAAATGTTGTTCTCAGGTTTATTGCTCGCACCTCCACCTTTTTGGTCTTTTTCATTGGATTTTATTTAATACTTACAGAAAATGCAAGTTTTTCTAAGAAGTGTGCAATCCCACTTGGATACTTTGCTTCATGTCTGGATCCCGAATTAACCAAAACTAACAAAAGGAAGAAAGAGAGAGAATCTCACTTTATCCAGTTCTTGCAGGTGACAAAGAACTGTGAATATATCAGCACATCAAAGACACAACTTACCTCCAACTGTGCAGAATTCACCAAACTTGTTTTGGGAAGCAACTTTGAGGCCATTTTCTAGAGTGGTAATCTTGGTCTCATATTTTTCCTGACCATCCACTGAAGCGAACACTGGTTTGGGGATCCCAGGCAACGGTGTAGAGAGGGAGATATTTGGGTATCCGCCACCACTGCTGTATTTCCGGTAAGCTGCTATCCCATACCTTGGATGACAATAAAACAACTGCTATAAAAAAAAAAAAAAACCTCATCAACTTTTAAAAGCTGAATTTCAAAAGCCAACTTTTGAAAAAACTGCAGCTTATACAACATGACCAATAAATATTAACATTGCTGGGTTTAATTTTTGTACAACCTTTACATTGTACATAGCCCTTCTAGCCACAGCTACTTTAAAGACCTCACCAATTAGTCTTCTGACAAACAATGTGCCAATACAAAAATAAAAACAAACAGTACAACAAACAGCAATGGAGACAACAGTGACTAACACAAATACTGACAAACTTCATAGAACAGCTAAGAAGACATATTTTAGAGATTTGGCCTTAAAGTTTAAAATCAGTTCATGTTTTTATCTATGGTGGCAGAATGTTCAACACCTTTAAATGTTAAAGAGGACTGACCATTTTGTTACCTTCTTACTTTGCATTCTGCATCAATTCACTTAAATTCAATTCAAATGGTGCCAATCCACAACAGTAACCTCAGGACATTTTATACTGCAAGTTAAAGACCCTAAAGTATTAAAAAGAAACCCCAAGAATCACATGACCCCCTATGAGCAAGCACTTGGCAACAGTGAGAAAAAAAATAAAATCTTTTAATAATACAGTATAGATACCAAATGGATATGCTATCTATAAAATTCGCAAAGCTTAAATATCAAATGTCTTCAGAATTTTACAATGATGATACTACTACTACTAATAATTGTACTGGCATCTTGTCCAGTACTTTAAAGCCTTGTTTGTCATATGCTCTTTTTGGCAATATGTTACTGTTACACAACAGAAAAGCTGAGACAAAATAATATCGTGACGTGCAGACATACCTGAGCGGGCTAAGATCTTACAAGCTGAATCATTCAACTAGAAGAAAACAATCTGCATCAGAAACTTCTGAACATCCATTATATATGGCAGTTGCTTGAAAGAGGCCTGTCCTCTTAGTGTCAGGCACAAAGTGGAGTGGAAAATTGTTTGTTTTTTTAATTTCCATGTTTAAAAACAGGAAAAAAGAAGAAGAAGAATAAAAAAGGAAAAGAAAATCCAGCTTGCATGTTTTCCATACTCTTCAGAGGGAAACAGCCATTTTGCAAAGACATACTATTGTCTGCAGACTTTTTGGTCAGTAGGTGGTGATTTCATTACTGCTGATCTCTAGTCTGGACCAGGTTAGCTTTGCAGCATATTTTACCCAGTAAGAAAATGAAAATCGAATTACTTGATGAATTGTTGCAGCCCTAAATTCTAACAGCTGCAATCCTTTCAGTTTATGCATTTAACCTCCTCATATTTTTCAAATATTACAATTTACACCAATTAAGTGAACACACAGGGAAAACTTTCGGTTAACTTAGCCAGCTGAAAACAAGCTTCACATGACTGCTTAACATGATTGCCAGTGTTAGGGTAAGTGAATCCAGATCACTTGAGTATACTGAAGTGGCTTCGTAGTACAGAGCCCTGGCCATGGTTAAGCTCCTCTAGCTGTGAGAAAACTCTGTTCTGATTGGCTTTCCATCATAAAAAGAACAGTGTGGGTTTTGTGTTTACAGCCACAGCCATGCAACAGGGATCAGCATATTCACTGACATCATATAGCACCAAAAGTACGTAAAAACTCTCTGAAAATGACTATTTTCACCTTTTGACTCAAATAGATTAGGTGCACATAGATACTATTATCGACTTCATTGTCCAAACGTGTTTGGAGCTTAAAAGTTTAACATTCCTCTTATAGCACTTCTATAATATCATAATCTCAGCCACACAGTGATAAATTCAAAGTCAGCACGTATAATCCTCCACCATCCTCAGGCAAACGCACATTATTAAGTCCAGCAATCTATTCTCTTTTAGCCAAATATGTCTCTTCATATTCAAATTCTCAACAAAACAGCCTTAACTAGCACGTCTATTTAAAATATATTAAAACAAAGTAGAACAATTCTTTATCTCGGACATTACAGAAAGCCGCTAAAATAATGCCAAAGCTTAAGCGAGAGGAGCATTTTTAGCTTCATTAACGGGTTATGATGTAACTTAGCATCATGCTAGCTGCTAATTAACGGTGACGAGGACGTAGAGAATTTCTAAACCCGCAGGGATGAGCGGAAACGTCAGGTGGGAGACAGTGGGTGTATCGGTGCTGCTGCAGTCTGTTCGCGTTAAACTCCACATTAGCGACACTGTAAGCGTTTATTTAAAACGTGTTACCTCTGAACCCGACTCCAGGTTCTGCACCTCGACATGTGAGTCGCCATCCTGGATCCTCTGTGACGGAGATCAACCCGGATGACGACGAAAGCTACTCGAAGCACTTCCGCTTTCAACCAGCTGACGGTTGTTGAACATGCAGCCCAGGGGCCAAAACCACACGATGTTACTGAATAATAAGAACATCACAGTGAAGTCATTAATAATTATTTAATAATCAGTTATAATTGTTAAATAAAAAACACTGCAATTTCAGCTACGGGGGACAAACACATGTTTTAGGTTATTGCCATCCAAGTACATGACCCGTCCATTACCTCCTCAGTGTGGTGAAGTCACCCTGCAACCTTAACAGAAAAACAGCCCCGAAGCGTCATGTTTCCACCTCTGTGCTTGAGTGTGGGGATGGTGTGCTTAGGAAAATATTAAGCATTTCTCTTCCTCCAAACACGACAGGTCAAGCTGATGCCAGATAGTTTCATTTGACTACAGAACTTTCTTCCATGCTTTCTCTAAATCCTTTAGGTGTTCATTAAGTGTTTGTTGGGAAACTTAAGATTACCCTGTATATGTCCCTTCTTGGGCAGGTAGACCTTTGGTTGATATTCTGTTTTTCTCCATTAAAACGAAACAACCATAAAAATTACACTTAAAAATTCAACAAACTCAAATCAACATTGAGCAGAAATCCATTTTGAAAATTTATAGCACACTCCTGATCTAGAAGATTGACAGTACCTGTCTGGGGAGATAGTAACCCAGATTATTTTTTCTCTATGTACATTTTATAGATGTTCTGTAAATGCATCACACACAGGCAGTCATAAAGCAGAGTTTTGAAAACAGAACAGCTCCAAGTGTCGGCCGCCTCACAGGGCAGTCACAGCTGGCAGATCTGGGGTTGCAGCTTTCTCAAGAATTATCCATCCATCCATCCATCTATCCATTTTATGACAGCCTATCCATTGTCTTCCACTGGGTAGCAGCCAGAGGATGCACCACCCACCTCCTCCAGCTTGTCCAGGGGAACACCATGGTGTTCCCAGGCCAGCCAGGAGATATAGTCTGTGTGCCCTGGGCCTATCCCAATGGGACATGCTAAGAACACCTCAACTAGAGGTGTCCAAGAGGCATCCTAGTCAGAAGCCTGAAACACCTCAACTGGCTCCTATCGATGTGGAGGAATAGTGGCTCTACTCTGAGCCCCGTCTGGCTGGCCGAACTCACCTTATCTCTAAAGGAGAGAGTCCAGCTACACATCAGTGGCACGAGAAAGCTCATTTTGCTGCTCGTATCTGCGATCTCGTTCTTTCAATCACTACACAAAGCTTGATTGACCATTTGATTTACCATCAAATGGTAAATCGAGAGCTTCACTTTTACGCTCAGCCCTCTCTTTTCCATGATGGGCTGGTACAGCGTCCGCATCATTGCAGCTGCAGCACAAGCCGTCAGTTAATTTCACACTCCACTCTCCCCTCACTTGTGAACAAAACCCCGAGATACTTAAACTCCTCCATTTGGGGCAATAACTCAAACCTTTTCCAGTTGAGGACCATGGCATCAGACTCAAAGGTTCTGATTCTCATTCCCGCAGCTTCACGCTCAGCTGTGAACCACTCCAGTGCAAGCTGGAGGCCACAACCTGATGAAGCCAACAGAACCACATCAGGTGAGAAAAGCAGAGACGAGATTCGGAGACCACCCAAGTGGAAGCCTTCCGCCACTTGGTTACGTCTAAAAATTCTGCCCATAAAAATTAGAAACACAATTGGTGACAAAGGGCAGCCCTGGCAGAGTCCAACACCCACCAGGAACACGTCCAACTTATTGCCACTGCCTGGGCAGTGTTCCGCTTGGCCTGTTGGTATATATCAGCTGCCTGCGAAGTTCTGCAGGCTAACCAAGCCCAATAGGACTCATTCTTCAGCCTGATGGTTCCCTTTACCTCTGGTGTCCACCATCTGGTTTGGGGGTTACCCCCAGGACAGGCATCAACCACCTTGTGGCCACAGCTCAGTGCAGCGTACCTAAATAGCATAAGTAAATAAAAAGTATTTTATTTATTTACAGGAAACCAAAAGCAACAAATACATAAATAAATAATCATTTGAGAACCAGTTTAGTTTTAGGCAAGCAAAGTAATGAAGAATTGTGAAAGAATTGTCTTTTTGGGGTGAAGGGACAAGTTAAAATTAAATTTATGTTAGGGTAAGATAAAGGGTTGGGCACTTAGCTGTAAAAGTTACAAATATAGCTAATGAGAATCCACAAATCTCACAAAGATAGCCAAATAAAGGAAGACACATTTAAAAGACCCCAAGAATACACTTGCCAAGTTTAAAGTGGATGGGACGAACTGTCATATAGACACAGAGATTTGTCTGACTATTAGTAGGTTTAAGGAGATAACTACTTACTGACTTAATTTCTTCAGTGCACTGCTCAAATTCACAGGTACTTTTTGTTTTTGTTTTTTTTGTTTGTTTGTTTGTTTTTGTTTTAGGATGAAGGTTTATTAACTCCAAACCAGCTCTATCCGTGTCTGTAATTTGGGCTCTAAGATCCAAAACAGAACAATTGATCCATTTGAGTGGGTAAGCGGGCTAAGAGCATTTAACTACCCATCAGTGAATCAATTCTGACACAGAAACAAGTCAGCTCCTCAATAACATTAACACTTCCACCTGACTTTAAAGCACTCTGCAGCTGAAGAGAGATTCAGCAGGACTGTGACCAGCAACAGCACATTTATTATTTGCCACAATGTTCTCCATTATGCATGTCACCGCAGTGCTTTGGATAATTTCTCTGTTTTCACACTCCGGCTCAGCTTACGAGCTCCAGGATACCATCCACACTCTGAAAGAAGAAAACCTCCACCTGCAGCACCAACTGGAGAACCTCACCAGGGCTCTCAGGGATTTGAAACATCTTCTGATTGAGCACTCCAAAGGTAAAAACAGAGCTTTCTTGTTACAAGTGGATAGAGTTTCAAAAATACAAAGTCTTAATAGATACTTTTATCAAATTTGAATATAGCTACTGGTGGGGAGCATGACCCTGAATATCTGCACGCCTGGAAGGAGTGGTCCCAACATGGTGAGCTCTCCAATTCTGGTTTTCAGAGCAGACTTTGTTGTAGCACTTAGTTGTCTCTATCCTAACAAAAAAACTCTGTACTGTGTCCTTTAGGGATAAGTGCTGAGACCCACCAAATGCTGGAGCAGGCCCTGTGTTTAAACGAGCTCCACGATGCAGCGGATCACATCTTCATCACTCCGGTTTTCCTCCTCCTCTCACCTGTTATGTTTCTGGCACTGCTGTCATGACTTTGACCAACAACCCAACAAACATATTAAACTTTCACACAGATATGACACCTTATAATAAGAAAATTGTCCTACATTAAAGTTCAGGATCAAAAATCAGATTGACTTTTACCTCTTCAGTAAATGTTTTTCCCTTCATGTTATCTGATTAATTCTGATGTAAAATCATCAGTTAAAAATAAACATGGAATTCATCTTGTAGCTCTGTGCGATTTAATTTCCTCTGTTTCTCACTCTAATGAAACTCTGGATCACAGTCAAGATGTTTGATAATAAAAGACATCATCTTCTGTGAGATAATGTTGCATCAAATATTCTTTAAGAACTTGGCTTTCAGATCTAAAATTGGACATAAATGAAATAAAGGTAGCCCTTGAGGATATATATGAATGCCTTGTACTAAGATGAATGGACAAATAACCATCTTATTCAACAACCTACACACATCTGCAGATTTACTCAGCTCAGGCTTTAACGACCAAAACAAAAGTCAAATGACGAAAAAAGGGATACCATGGTAACACAGTTAAAGCAGCATAAAAATGATAAGATAAATTTTGATAGATCTAATTTTAGATCTATCTACTGGGTCACACCCCTTTTGGCTTTAGATAAATCTAAAGATTTTAGTTTTAAGGTCATATTTCATCCACCTGTATTTTTATATAGAAGCAGAGGGTACTGCACAGGTTATATTTATTTATTGGTATATTTATTGTGCTTACAATCAGAAAATTACTTAAGAATGATGTGGAAATTTGTTTGGATAACATTTTAGACTAGATACAATCCCCTGCAATGAGCGGTATATATTTTCTTTGTGCTATTGTTCCCTTTTGTGTTATGCAAAACAGTAACTTATGCACTGAAACAATATGGTTTATTATGCAGGTAATATGTGTTGTGAAATGTAATGTGATGTTCTATAGTTGTACTAAATGTAAAAAATATATTAATAAAATATTAGAATTAATATGTATACAATACAAATTCTATATCTTGTTTGTGCAGACATGCAGTTTGGAAAGAAGAAATCCATCATCCTTCAGTCCTAAGGAAATACAATATATACAATACTTAAGTCAATAGCTCATGTATCAATATGTCATCACTTCAACTGTTATCAACATTTTTGCTCAGTGTTGAGCAAAGTCAGAGTGTCTTTTAGAATCTACATTAAACACAGTTCTGCCACAGTGGGAAAACTGGGACTATGAGAGTCTTTGGTGGATTTATGTGTTTGATGTTGTCCTGAATCCAACAGTGTTACATTTCACCCGCTACGTCTGCTTTGTCTGCTTAATTAAAATGACCCCTCCTGCATAGATTATAAATCGGTGCATTTGTACTTTCATTTCCATTTGATTATGCTGAATGGATTGCCAATTTACATTTGCAAGGACTTCATCTGGACCCAGGATTTGGCTGTAGACATGTCCTTGTGAATAAATGAGACAGAAGCCACCATATGGACAGTTTCTGTGTTGTTCCCCTTTTTTAATATAAAATATTGGTCACTTTGTGGATTAGGCAACATTAATAGTCTAAAGCTATGTTAGCAACTCTTAAGACATAAGTATCCTTTCACGCTACTTATTCTTTTAAGTTTGAGGTTTAGCTGTTCACCACCCTAGTTTGCCCTGTTAGCATGCTAATTAGCACCAAATTTAAAGCTAAGGGTGATGAAAATGCATCTCCTGACATATACCACTAAAAACATCAGGCAAATTCAAGGGATTACACACATAGTTAGGACTCAATTCCTTCCAGCTCCAAAATTTGTCTTTAAATCTTGAGTCCATCAAACAATCTGAGCATGTCTCACCAAATGGCAGAACTAATCATTTTAAAGCCATTTTTGCATATAATATATGGTTGACTAAAATCAAAGGGAATTCTTTCCTAAGTACTCAGATCCTCTACATAGGTTGATTGCATTCTGCTGCAACAGTCATTATCATTCCCATTAACCTACATTTAAGAGGGAGCAGTTCAACCACCTCTTGCATGTTAAACGAGCTAAATAGTGCTCTTTATTAAGTGTTGCTGTGACGTCAGCTTAGACAACATTGTGCCAGCAATGCTCAAAACTCAGACAGCAGCAAGCTGATTTCAGCAGGTATCTGAGAAGTGATTTACACATTTACAAAACAAGTGAAAGGCCCCTAGTTAATCTAAGGAGGAGATTAGCTACTGCGGAGTCCCGCTGAAGTAGCTTTAGTGAATCATTGACCTCTTTCTGCATCCCTCCTGGTATTTGGTGTGGATGGTAGCCACATGTGAAGCAAGGTGTTCATTCATTAGAATCAGTCGCTGTATTATACAGACACTGGTATAAGAAGTCAAACCTTTATAGTTGCAACTGATGTTTTATCACTTCAATTCTCTTTGAAGTGTTTTGAAGACAAAGTTGGAGAAGTGAGGTTGAAATGGTTTAGAGGAGGAGGAATAGTAGATATATTGGACAAATGATGTGAATTATGGAGCTACCAGGCAGGAAGAAAATTTAATGGATGGAGAGAAGGAGAACATGCAGAGGGTTGGTGTGAGCAAAGACGATGCAAGTGACAGGGTGAGATGGAGGCAGATAATCCAATGTAGTGACTCTTAAAGAGAGCAGCTGAAAGAAGAAATGGAAGAACAGAGATATAGAATATTTAAGCTTATTTGGGAATCGACAGCATATTATAGTGGAAAAACTTTTACTTGTGCTCTACTCATACAAAGTCTTTAAATCTATCCATCTGTTTTAATACCATAGCTACTATTTGTTATAATGTGTGGATATTTTTGCTTGACATTGTTCCTTGCACTAGTATCATTTTATGATCATACTAATAATTTAAATAACTGGGGTTTTTGTCTCATTATAGCTGATGGCGTTGAATTAGAACACAGAGTATGTGTGTGTGTGTGCCAGATTGTGTGTGTTAAGTGGGTGTGGAGGGTGTCCAGAATATGTGAGCTGTTGCTTGCTGTTCACTCCCAGCTTGAAGCTCAGCAAATGCATCAGGAGAGAAAAGAGCAGAGGCACACAGAAACCAACTGAGAGCAAATTAATGGGCACCAGCGCAGAGAAAATTGTTCTAGAGTAAGTATCAGTTCTCTATATGAGCTTTCATTAACCCTGTGGTGGATACATTTTAATGGAAATCTTGTGAAAACAGCATGTGTGGGTATCTGAGGTTTATTTTTTACAACATGTACCTTTAAACTATCAAACTAGCTTTTAATATCAAAGCACATTAAAAGCTGCAATTTTGTAGTTTCTGAAAGTGCTTGTGCTGCACAACAGGTCCTATATTTGTATGTCTATTGTATATCTACTGAAGGCATGGTCTTAAGTGTCAATAAGCAAAGAAAAAGATGAGATGTAGGAAGCAGGTAATAAAATAAATTGAATCATAACAATAAAAAAAAGTAGGAATAGTGAATTAACTCATGGTATCATATTAAATCTACTGTATTTATTACATGTAATATGTAATTGTTGCTTTTCATAAACAATGCAAAGCTGTTTGTGTATTGCTTGTATGTCTCAGAACATGTGAATTACTGTTAAAAGATGAGCAAAAGTTATCATCTTGGAAGCTGATCGTGTGATTTAACTTATGTCCATTTAAAACCATACTACAGTCACAGCTCCTCATACAAACCTGAGCTATAACATCTTATTTTACCAACCGTGAACTGACTGCTACATCATCACCTGGATCATTAATGTTTCTATGTAGTGCCACACAATGCGGGGCCAAAAATCTCACTCTGGTGTCACTCAGTGGTGGTGACAGAAATTCAGTGTTTGTGCCAAATGTTGTCTGTAGAAAGGAAGCTTACAAGTGAGTGTGTGGGCTAGAAACATCTTAATGACATGCTAAACAGTGTAAATGATCTATTGTGAGCCTTGTGAGTCAAACAAATACACACCCCCGGGCTCTTAGCATTATGTGAGTATAAGCAGCCCGTAGCCCTGCTGAACTCACCAGCAGTGATGGCTAATGTACTAATGTCTGTTTTGTCATTGCTTTAAGCACATCATCACTGGTGATTTCTTTTGTTCTTCAGAAGCAATTGAGGTGATAATTATAAAACTAAATTTACTGATAGTTTTTTTTTCTTCTTTTTTTTGGCATGTAGTTCTGTTTGTCCATTCACACCGCTTTTGGTTTAAATTGTCCAGTATGGAGATATCAACTGTAGAGTGTAATGGAACCAGACAGCACTCGCCTGGTTACTTACTGCTGAGCAGTTTCACTTAGTTTCAGTTTTCTTTCTAAGAAACGGGAAAGTAAGTCTGTGGCACAAAGCTGAACTGCAATTGCTCGCTTCCCGTTTTTTTCCCCCCTCTTTTTTGCGGTTGGTGGATCAGTTCGTAAAAATAAGATCACTGACCACTTTATTAGGTACATTTTGCTTATACAGGGTCACATCCCTTTTGGCTTTAGAGCAGCCTTAACTCTTTGTTGCACAGATTCAATGAGGGGTTTGGAAACATTCCTTAAACATGCTGATGTAGATTGATTCATTCATTGATTCACCCTTGATTCATTCCAAGGGTGCTCTGTAGGTTCCAGATACAATTACTTCTTGAATCTTGAATCTACTGTGCAGGCCATTTGAGTACAGTGAGTCAATGTCATGTTCAAAGCAGTTTTTAAATGATTCGAGTTTTGTGACATGGTGTGTTAAACATGGCTGCTTTCAGACATGGTCAGTAACAATTCTCAGACAGGCTGTGGTGTTTGAATGATGCTCAGTTTGTGCGCCAGGAAATCTCCCCCACGCCATTACACCACCAGCCTGAACTGTTGATACAAGGCTTTCATATTTCTTATTCCAAATTCTGTCCCAAATGTCACAGAAGAAAATGAGATTCATCAGGTCAGGATAATCTTCTATTGTCCAAATTTGGATAGCTCGAATGAAATTGTACCGTCATTTTCCTGTTGTGCGTTTTCCTGTGTTGTGCGTTCAGAGATGCTCTTCTGCATCCTGTCATTTTACAGTAAGTGGTTATTTGAGTCACTATTGTCTTACTATCAGCGTCAAGCAGTCTGGCCATTCTGCTCTGACTTCTGGCATCAAAAAGGCATTTTTACCCAAGCAACTGCTGCTCATTGGATATTTTCTCTTTTTTCTCTGCAAACCCTAGAGATGGTTGTGTGGGAGTTTCACAGTTTCTGAAATACGTAGACCAATCCATCTGCTTAGAACTATTATTTTGTGCAGCTAGATCAGGAATTGTGGAAAGAAACACTGTTGCTGAGTCTTCTTTTTTGGTGATTCTAGGAAAAATCCTAGAATACGATTTTCTGTGAACTCTCTCCAATGTCTCATCTGCTACTTTTTCATTGCGTTGTGTTCTTGACAAATTTGCAAAATCGGGCACTGTCAATATTATCATAGAACTGTTTTGATTTTTATTTCAAGTTAGTTGCTTCCTGATGCTTGTTTGCCGTTTGGTTTTCTTATGGCTCACTCTTCGGCAATAATTTAATGGCAGTAGACCAGACATCAAGCTCCGCTTAATCATTTGTATTTTTTAAAATGTATTTTCTGATTTTTTTTAATATATTCATGAGCAGTCTGCTTTTTATATACAGAGGTTGTCTTAAAAAATCATCCCCAAAATACTAATAAATGTATCCATTATTAGCTTTTTGACTTTGTCACTGTCTGGCTTTAACTATATACTATAATTGTTCACTCGTGGAACTTCATCATCACATTCAAATAATAAAGGGTGAGCCCTTACATGGCCATACTGAGGATCATGAAAGCCTATACGATCAGACGGGTAGCTGTCCTCGCAGGGACCAATAACTGATCTTTACAGTACAAAGCTCCGCAGCCTCTTTTCATGTCACTTTCATTGAGTGGAGGGCCACAGTGCGAGCTCTATAAAGTGGCTGGGCCCATTCAAGGGACTAAAGAGGACAAAGCTGAGCTCACTGCGGCACCACAGACTCACAACCAAAATAGGAATGAAGCAGAGGGGGGAAGGGAGGGGAGGCTGTTAACAGAAAGAGAGGGAGAGAGGGAAGGATTTTAAATTAATCTGCTGAATATATTTACTGGAAACTGATGAGAAATGGTTCTATGCAACACCAGGTTCAGTCTCTGTGGTGTGTAGTGTATGAAAATAAAAGTCATATCACTGTGGAGAATCTCTGGAACACTATCATATATTTTTACATCAGATTGAACACTTAAAATCTGAGAATTACTGCCTTAAAATATGAATAAATATTCTGGTTATTTAAAAGTTGGAAGTATATGATGCTATGTACTACTGCCTGTTAATGGTAAGTGATGTCTTGGGTATGAGCTAACCCACGGTGTCTACCAATGGGTCATTATTTTAATACTAAATCAAAAGGACAACATTAATATAAAAGTTACACCATGTTAATATAACTGAGTAGGTTTACTCAGTTTTGTGTCAGTATATTTATCCAAACTGAACCTCATCCCTCATCCCCCCAAATTTTTTTACTGGTTGATAACTTTGTGTTATAAAAACCTATTTGATTGTTTTCTTGTGTGTCTGCATGTAGCTTAACAACAGCACTACAGAGCTGATAAAAACCCCTTCAGAACAACATAACCGTTTATAGTCACGTTTTGCTTCTGTCTCCTCCTTAAACTTAACCCTTTGCAGTTCGCGATACACAGCATGCATCGCCTCTGCTGCAGAGATGCTTTGAAGATCCTTTTTAGCGTGTCCGTTGCCAAATGAAGATCACACACCTCAGTGCTGCCAGTAAATGTGCAGTCTCCATCAGTGATAGTAAGTAAAGAGAAATAAGAGATCCTTTATGTGTGCACACTCTTCCAGCTGACACCATGGATGAAGCTGCAGGATGGTCTCCGAGTGGCTCCCATGGAGCTCGGCAGTAGGATGCAAGTGTGTGTCTCCATCTGTTTGCTCCCACAGATGACTTCCCATCTTTGCTTACTCATCCTGTCTGGCTTGGCAGTCTCATCCCAGTTTGGTGAGTCCATCTACTCTTTTGTTTTTATTGAGTTTGGCCACGAGATAAAGTCAAAAGAAGGGTTGTTGGTCAATAAAAATGCCACTAAATTAAAAAAAATATATATATTTTTTTTTTATTAAAATGTTGAAATGTGGTAGCACTGTGCTTAAGTAAAGCTTAGATGTACTTGTGCTGTAGCCTGTTATGGCACTTTACACTTATTCTTCTTCCAGAGGATTATTTGTATGTTTTATTACACTACATTTATAATGACTTTTAAACTTTTAAACAAAAAAGGAAACAATCATGCAACTGACATATTCTCTCATGAGAATATACTCTTAAATGTATATACTAATAATAAAACTACTACTACTAGTACTAATAGTTCCGGTTTTTTAAAGAAGATGCCTTTACCATCCTGTTCAAATATTGAAATTACTAATAAACTAAAGCTTTAACTTCTGGTTCAGCAACAGTGATACTATCAGCTGTGGGTAAAATTGATAAGTTGCTCACATTTTATCATCTGTATTTGCTGATTGAAGAAATATATCAGCAAATTAGCAATTTATTACTATTCAAGTAAGAAAATAACCATTAGTTGGTGTCCCCTGCAAAACAACATGGACACATCATTTATATCAAACTGTTGATGCAGTGTAAGGCTTAACAGTTTTAGTTTAACATTCACCTGACCATATCTGTGATATCAATACTTTTACTTAAGTAAATATTTTGAATACTTCCACTAGTGCTGGATAAAATATTGAGTAACATATTCAAAGCACACTGAATGGATACACTGTGTGTGTTCCAGGTTTGGAGGATGTTTTCTTCAGTCCGCAGGACCAGACAGTCAGAGAAGGAGAGGGAGTTTTCCTCCGGTGTGTATCAGGGGAGAGTTCACCTCCTGCAAGCATCACATGGCTCAAAGATGGAAAGGTGGTCACAAGAGGTAGACAGATTCAGGTAAAAAACAACTTCAGATTTTAGAAGGGCATCAAAGACTACTTTCTTGCAGAGTAGGACAAAAAGCAGTAAATATATCTGGTAGATATTAATGTAGTAACAGTCTCCATAAGACTCAAAGACAATAATCAGGCATAGAGTGGAGAACAGTTTTTACACTTTGCATTTCTTCTGCAGTTTAGAGAAATCCAGGCTAAAGAAAGGCCAATTTCATTCTCAAATTCATGTTTTTAACAGTTTTCTTGTGAATTTTAAAGCCATGGTTTGAGCCTCAACTTGATGGTTGGACATAAATTTCATGTGTAAGGCATCCACCTGCACTGCTGGAAACTACTATAATCAGATCAGGCTGTAGTTTCTCTCTTGGGCGTCTTCATTATATAAAAAAACTAATTGATTAGGAGTTTGATTACCCTGATTTTTCTTTTTCTTTTTTTTAAAACAGCATTTACTGAAACTGCTATAGCAATTTTTTTGTAGGTGCAAAATTTTCTGTCTGCAGAGCTTGTACACAGAACACAGTGCTGACTTAAATGCTGGGCAACCTTACAAATAGAAATTGATTTGAAGAACTCACAAACCTCAAGGAGACTCTTAAAGCCTCATGAGAAAAAACACTTTTTATTTCACTCAGGGCAAAAATAAAACAGAAAAATACACGTTGTTTCTTTTAACTTTGATATTGGACATATTTTCCATACTGTATGTGTCATCCTGCTCAGGGTGAATATGGAGGTGGGCACCAGAAGAAAACGTCAGGCACTCTTCATCTTTTCAACGTAACATTAGAAGATGAAGGGGTTTACGTTTGTGTCACACACAATCCTTCACTGAACATCAGCAAGAAGAGCAGACAAGCCAGACTTACTGTGCAGGGTGAGGCTTTTTCTTTAATTCACACTGACAAATTTTCAAATTGCAGCTGATCCAGGAGAGTTTATTAAATATAAATCCTGAGCTCTCTGGTTTTAACAAAAATACTGCTTTAATTAAAAAAAAAAAAAAACTAAACTAATTTATCATACTTGTGTGTGTTTGCAGAGGGTTAGTATCTTATGTGACTGTCTGCCTTGCAGGGGTCCCTCGGAGGCTGCAGTTCATCCAGGGCCCTGACAACATCACTGTTGCTATAGGAACTGAAGTCTCCATGCACTGCAGTGTTCTCGGCTTCCCTGTTCCCATGGTGCACTGGTTCAAAGACGGGTGCCTCCTGATGAACTGCTCCGGCTCGTTCAGCCTCCAAAACAATGGACAGCTGCTCACATTCAGGTCCAACATTGCATGGCAGAACAGGAATATTAATTCTTTATTGTTTAACTCCAACTGTGGTTGACAGTTGATGATACAGTCAAAGATTTTGTCTTTTTTCTTCTGGTACAAATATAATAGTTTCTGGTTCTTACTGGTGCATAAAAGAAGGAAGGCTAAAGAGGAAGGATAAAGATTGGGTGTTTTAGAGACAGAAGACATTTCTGTAAATATTCTGTATTCCCTGCAGGGTTGCCTCACAACAAGACTGTTGTGTTTGAATCTGCCACTGGGGGATTCCCTCCAGGAACTCTGGCTTCCTCCCACAGTTCAAATATTAATTAGTGTTTCTAAACTGGCTGCACATGAGTCTAAGAAGAAAAAAAAAAGAAAAAGCAAACAAAATCAAAAAGAATCCCTAAATGTTAAAATTACATTTAAAATATTTTTTGTGTTTGTCTTCTCCAGAAATGTGAGCAAGGAGCATGAGGGCTCATATCACTGTGAAGCATCAAACCAGAAAGAGACAATCAGGTCGCAGCCAGCCTTCCTACTTCCAGCTGGTATTGTAAACTCTGAACTGTTTAACTCAAGCAAGTGAATTGCCTTGTTAAAACCGTTTAGGTTTCTGCTTCAGCAGATTCCATGCTGTAAAAATCAGCAAAATCCAATAAGAGCAGATGTCCAAACTTATTAGTGATTTACATTTTGTGTTTACAGAAATGGACTGGAGTTTTGTGCAGCAGCCCACAAATCTAACGGTGAAGAGCAGCAAAAATGTTACGGTAACCTGTAGGCCTCCGTACAGCAGACCAGCAGCGCAGGTGTCCTGGTTTAAAAACAACCGGCTTCTCACTCCCACTGAAAATGTAACAATGCTGCCCAGTGGAGACCTCTTCATCCACAGGTCTTTATTGTTCATGCCTCATTATATGACTAGATAAATTAAATATAACACAAAAATTGTGTATAAATTAACTGGTTGGGCCAAAACTTTTAAAAAAGTTTAGTTAATTTGCATTGTTTACGGTATGTTTAGCGCTTAACATGAAGTCATAGAGTTATAAAATTGTGCCTGTAAATACAGCTCCAGGCAGCTGATTTTTGTTTTTAAAAGCTCTGCTGACCCTTTCCATAATTTTCTCTGTAGTGTGCAGGAGCACGATAGTGGCAGCTACTTCTGCAGGGCCTCAAACACCCATCTTCAAAGATTTCTTACCTCGAGACGAGCAACACTCACTGTTTTGGGTATGACATCTGGCAGCCCTCCCTACTATCTCACTGGAAATGTATATATACATATATATATATATGTATAGGTGCATAATAATATTCCAGACAGTGCTTTCCCTTCCTGGCAGCCCCTCCATCCGTCAAGCTATGGCCCCAGGTATTGACGGTGCCTTTGGGTGCTCAGGTGGTGCTGGAATGTCAGGTGTCTGGCCACCCTTTACCGTCCATCAGCTGGATGAAAAGAGGCCACACCAAGCAGACAGGAGGCAAAATTGCATTGGCGTAAGTTACAGTGTTCTGACTTTTTGAAAATTTTGTACACAAGCAGTTCATAATATATGGCAGCTTTCATGTTTCCTATTCAGACAGAGAAATGCCACTCTCTACATCCAGTCAGTCCGGAGCTACGATGAGGGGGTGTATGTGTGCGAGGCATCCAACACACTGGGACAAAGCCATGGCACAGCACTCCTAAGAGTTGCTGGTAAATTTTAAACCTTGCTGTTTTGCAATGTATTTACTCCTCAGATCAATAGACGAGACAAAGTCAAGTCAGGAGCATGTGTCTGATACTTACTAAGCATTTATACACTTTAGATCAGGGGTAGGCAACTCCAGGCCTCGAGTGCCGGTGTCCTGCAGGTTTTAGATCCCACCCTGGGTCAACACACATGAATCAAATGATTAGTTCATTACCAGACCTCTGGAGAACTTCAAGAAATGCTGAGGAGTCATTTAGCCCTTTAAATCAGCTGTGATGGATCATGGACACATCTAAAACCTCGAGGCCTGGAGTTGCCTACCCCTGCTTTAGATGTTGTGGTTGGTTCAATACTAGGTATGACGACAGATATGTTCTTGTTAATGCAAACCTTTTAGATCATAATGAAGGTGAGGATTTAGATATGAGTTTGGTCTGACCCACTGATAAGTGTACTAAATAAAGCAAACCCTAGCCTGGAAGACAAAGGGATTGTTGTCCCTCTGCTTTATGCCCCTATTTAATATTGCTTTTAAGTTGCAGTGAATTTGTAATTCCCTATAAGGTATCTTCATAGTGTACATAATATTATCAAAGCATGGGCGTGGTCCTCATTGGCAGATCAACAAGTGTGTGTGATCATTCATTTTAACATGTCAGCTGTACTGTGTTGTTTTGAGAGTGCAGGAACACTAGGCTGCAAAAATGAAAAATCATGAATAATTATCTAATAGGTATTAAGCTGAAATGCATTAAAGAAAAGAAAAGAAAAAACCTGTTGCTATTATAGAAAAGTACATGCTTGCAACCAAGGTCCTTCTAAAAGAACTGAATTATACACAGGAAAGAAACTGAGAAATTCTTCTTGTGTAGTACAAACGTCTTACATATTTGAAATTAAAGGACATGGAGATCACCTTGAAATCCAGTCTTGCAAATGTGATCAAAGTAACAGACCATTTGAATGAAATTGTCATTTTATTTGCCATCTGCACACATTGCTAGTTTCATAAACTAATTCTAAAGAGTCATAGTCCAGGTAGCAGAACATACCGTGTCCTCAAAATTTTACATAGTTACTAAAATCTTTATAGGGGAACAGTTCTTGTATGTGTTATTTCTTTAAGGCACTTCTATGATCTATGAGCTTTATGTGACTTTTTTGATATTGTCTTTTCAATTTTCCCCTCTGCTTGGGCCAGTGAGCCCTTTAATAGTGGTCTTTAAAGATCAGGTGACCTACACGATTGGGACTTTAGTGGTCCTGCCCTGCAGAGCAATGGGGATTCTCCCTATCACATACACCTGGATGAGGGGCAGAACAGAGCCACAGTCCCCTATCAGTACCACCGAAGGCAGACACATAGATGGTGAGTCTAGTTTGTCTGGAGTCATTCTGCATTACTTTTCATCATGAAAACAGAGTAACCGTTTCAGGCACAACGTCCCCTACTTCATAGGTATGTAGAAGAGAATAAAATCCGAATAAGTTAATGTAACACATAGAACAACTTTATTGTTTGATGACCCTGATTAAGGCCACAGATCCAGTCAAGCAGTAGAGTTGTTCTATATACCACAAGTGTTGCTGCAGCTTGAACTTTCTCAGCATTTATTTTAATCACCAGCTCCATCATTTGGAGTTGTTTTCAGCATATAAAATAAGTAGCATTCTCGGCAGAGATGGAAGTATACAGGAATTTTTTTTTCTAATTTCTAAACGGTATGTGAGATCTCAGCTCTTTGTGTTTTATAATGTTTTGTCTTCTGGCCTGCAGAAGATGGGTCCCTGCATATTTCCAGTGTGCAGTACTCTGATGCAGGAGAGTATTACTGCACTGCTGAGAACCGAGCAGGACGACATCAGAAACGGATGATCCTCATCATCACAGGTGTGTTGATTTACCACCTCGTGTTATTTCTTCTCAGTGGCAATATTACTAAAATCATAGCAGCATTTGGTATGCAATGGTAAAGCTCTATGAACAAAACTGAAGATGTGAAATGTATGAACAATTTGGCAATTTAATTGAAGTGACAGACTCCAATGTGTTGAGATCAAGGCTTAGTCTGACCCCTGTGAGGGGTCAGACTAGTTTTTTCAGGACATTGAGATGTTTTTCATGACTATCAGTGTATGTTTGGATCAGTATAATAAATGTGGGTCACTCAGATACTTCTCTCAGGGGAATTCGCAACTGTCTTCTGGTCATTTAGAGTGGGTGAAGTTCAGTGCATACTTAAACAACAAAATACTTCTTTGACCCCATATACCCAAGTTTCTTTTGCTTGTTGATTCTCTTTCATGTCATCCTTTGTCTTATGCTGAAGATCGACCTTCTGATAGAGGGAGACGGACAAGACTGGTTTTGTCTGCTGTGAGTATTGAGGATGTGGAAGTCTTTGCTTATGTATTTTGTTCTCAAATCATTTTGCTAGACCTTGGTTTTATTTTCATAAGCAGTTCCAGTGTAGAAGCTGCAAATTTTCTAAGTGCATTTTTTCGCACAGATCATGTGATGGTCATGCATTGTTTACCCCTGTTTATTATTTGGTGTATGGACTTATTCGTTTTTGACTGTGTCAAATGTGTCTCCTCTGAAAATAATCAGTGTTTTGAATATTTTTTAGAGCACCAGCGATAATGAACAACGTCCAGCTTCCAAGTGGAGCGACTCAGTAGCCGAGCAGCGCTTTAAAACAACACGTTATCCACATGTACAGGAAAAGCATAATGAGACAACATGTATGTATTTAAAAAAAAATACTTAGCTCCAGTCATGTGTTGTGTAGGTCATTCAACATAACAAATATATAGTTACAAGTTAACAGGCTAAAACACGGTGCTATGAGGTTATAAGGTAAAATGAATATGGCTGAAAGCAGTGGTAAGGTCTCAGTCATACAGGCCTAGAGACCAGTCAGTGACTACCCCTGGCAACCACAGGTCACTAAGGAAAAATGTGTATTCCCAGATCAGCTGGTGAGTGGTTTTTGGAAGTTTTTAGTGGTTGCTGGCAGTTGCTAGGTAAAATTGGTCACAAAGAGGGATTCAGATCAGGCGATGGTAGAGTTAGAAGTTGGGTAACCAGAAGTTCTCACAAACTTTCCAGGATAAAGGTATCATTTCAATTTTGTGTCTGTTACCATTGCCACAAGACAAAAAAGATGTGTCAGGACATCCAAAAGCTAAAAAAAAATGCTAAATGCCAAATAATCCTGCTATAAGAGCTGCAGGAGTTTTTTCTGCTCAGATTTCAAAATTGACATGGAAATATTTTGTTTAAAAAAGTAATAAATCATATTTTTGTGTCTGTGTTATGTTAATGCTACTTTATGATTCAGTTACAAGAAATATTAGTAAATATAAATGTAAAGCAACAATTATGAGAGGCATTATTCTGGTGCGCACGTTACTAATCGAACTGCTTACATTTTGTATGGCTGGATCCCTTCAGATGAAATCAGATTTTTTTTTCCTCTGAATGACACATAATAATAACACACAACATAAAATTGTTTAGGATATATTAAAGAAAATAAAGCATAAACTCTTTTTTTAATATTTACAGGTACCAACCCAGTCAGTGCAACTACACTTCCAACATTTTTAAGAAAAGCCGGGGCTGAGCTAGATATGCCATTGAGGACGCTTGCCCATGTTTTACATCACCATTTGAAACAGCCAACAACCAATTCTACCCAGTCGTTACTCAGTCAGATCAAGCCTCCTCTTCACCTGAACCTCCAATCAGAAGCTCTACACACCCAAGTACCAATGACCATTAAACCACATTTTATTTCACACAGTGAACCAGCTGCAACACAGAGCCTGGCACCTGAAGTAACCAGTGGAGTGTTGGTCGAAACCCTTCAGCATCTATTCAGTGAAAGTCGATCCCATTTGAGACAAATGCCATCAAAATTTCAGCATTCAGCCAGTAACAAGTTGTTTATAGTGCCCAGTTCTCAGGACCATTCTGTGCCTCAAGTTAATCAAATTGCAGAGACATCAGTAACTCAGCAACCATCTCAGCTACGTGCTACTGGACCTTTTGGCTTTCTAAAATCGGACCCCTTCATGGCAACTCCAACACCAAATCCTATTACCCACGCTAAGATGAGACACTCCGATTCAGTCACCCTGACAGTTGCCTACAAAACATCATCATTTCAGCCTTTGCAACCTTCACCAACCCTCTCACAAACAACTCAAACTGATCCTCAACACTCCTCTACCTTAAGTTTTTTACCAAAGTTTCATCTTGAGCTTTCTACAATTCAGTATAATCTGCCTTCAACAGAACTTCCATCTTCTTTAATCCCCACGCCTCCAATATCCAAAATTCATCTTTCAACAACAACACCTTCAGCCAGTTCCAAACTTTCTCAAACCCAACCTGAATCATCTCCAACACAAAATTCACAGCTTCCATTCTCCACCATCCGCCCTTCAGATCAGTCACTCCATCCTTCATTGTTAGACGCTGAGGTAGTCCAACAGGTCAACAGGTCACATTGGCTGAATACTACTCATGAAAGTCACCCAGTTCAGCCAGAGCTCACAGACTGGTTGAAAAGGAACACTTCCCAATCACCCATGACTAGCAATGATCCCAGGTAGGCAAAATAAAAAGATGATAGATTGATAAATATTTCACCTGAGGGAACAAAAGTAATAAAACATCAATAAGTCACTATCTTCTCCATTTCAGAGTGAAGCAGCAATCACCATCATGGCTGCCTGTGCTGGAAAAACATGACATCCCCATTGTGGTGGGAGTGGGTGTATCTTTGGCTTTCATCTTTATCACTGTTACCTTCTATTCTGTGGTACAAAAGAATGAACCCGCACCAACAAGCCGAGCAGGTCAGCAATCCGCCCTGCATGAAATGCTAGTGTCTTGGTTTTCCTAAAATCATGACCGTATTTTGGCAAAATCGAAATGATTGGGGTGGTGAGGCTGTGACAGTCTGGTGATCTGTCCAGGGAGTACCCCACCTCTCACCCTATGGTAGCTGGGATAGACTCCAGCCCACCCTCGACCCTGAATTGGATAAGTGAAAGAGGATGGATCTTGATGGAATTGATAGAAAGTTATTAACCAACACTGCACTGGCTAGCAAGTGAGGTGCTAGTGTAACAAGTTGTAATTAACTGTGTATTAGAGTGCTAGGGTTGGCTAGTAAAATTAAACTATAATTTAGTTTATAGTTTAAATTTACTTAGGAAGTGAACATTTGTATTTTGACTTTCAATACATTGGGCATTTTAACATTGACTTGTTTATGAATTAACTCGCTTAAAGAGCCACCCTCAAGTGGCCATTTAAAGAACTGCAGGTTTTCCATATATACTTGGCTCAAACAAAAATGATATAACATAATAATAACTGAGCTCTACATGTGCTTTCAGATGAATTTTTAACACTGAACACAGTCTGGTTACCTCTTATATCTTTTTGCCAAGGTAAGCTAAATTAGCTTTATTTTAAACAGGTAATTGATCCACTTGTGTCACTCTACCAGAAAGCACATATGTAGAGCATTTTAACCCAAATGTTACTTTTTATTATTACGTCAAAACCACTTTACATGTCTTTGACAGCTCAGAGGAATTTAGGTGTTCCCATACGACATGCTGAACGTCGAGCAGCAGGACGTACGTATGAAAACAGGTACTCTACTTCTCAGAATAGAAAAATAAATTAGCCTTCACAACCCATCTTTCTGCATTCTAATACCAAGTGTTGTATGTCTTATGCAGAGCGTTTGAAGATGATGACTGTGTTGCAGTGATTGAACAGAGCCCCAACACATCAGAAACCAGAGCCAGACCCCCAGGGCCCAGCCTGGTTACGGTGCAGATGGAGCGCACGTTTGATGAAGTACAAGAGGATACCCAGCGCTCTCTGGACAACCACTCAGTCACTGTAGAGACGTACCCTGAGCCTATTCTTGACACCAAGGTCTGGTAACACAGAAACACTTTACCATAAAAAAATGTATCGAGACATTTTTATCCGTGTTTAAGGGGAAGTTAAGAAAGTTACAAATTTATTGAGGCAACCCAATAGTATGGTGGTCAGCACCATTGTCCCACAGCAAGAAGGTCCTGGGATTGAATCCACCGAGCCACAGCAACAGCCTTTCTGTGTGGATCTTGGAGTGTGCATGTTCTCCGGCCTTCTGATAGACTAGATAGACTAGTGACCTATCTAAGGTGTGCCCCACCTCTCACCCTGTGACAGCTGGGATAGGGTCCAGAACAACCACTGATGATTCTTCTTCTTCTTTGGACTTCTTAGGCGGTCAACACAGCAGATCATCTGCCTCTATCTCAGCCCATCCCTTACATCCTCCAACCTTCTTTATGTCCTCTTTCACTACCTCCATGAATTTTCTCTAGGGTCTTCCCCTTTTCTTCCTGCCTGGCAGCTCCATATTAACATAAAATACTAACATATTTTGCTTACTATATTGACTATCCCTCATATCCAAACTATCTCACCCTACCCTCTCTAACTTTGTCTCCAAACTGGTCAACCTGAGCTGTCCCTCCAATATACTCATTTCAAATTTTGTCCTGGTAACTCTCAGTCAAAATTCGAGCATCTTCATGTCTACCACCTCTCGCTCTGCCTCTTGTCTTTTTGTCAGTGCTTTCTCTCTTGGCAATGATAATTTTATTTAAATGGCACATATGCTTTACATAGAAGATAAAAACCTGATTGCTGCCTCTTGCTGCGATCCTTCTGTCACAAATCACCCCTGAAACTCATCTCAACCCACTCCATCCAGCCTGGATAACTGGAAGAGGATGGTTGGATGGGTCACACTGTTAATGATAAATATTAGAAATTATTATATTTAGTTATGAAAACAGCATATCCAGCTTCGTTTATTTAACTAACAACTGTGGCATACTATATAACCTATAGGGGGAGCTAAAACCCTATATAAGTGTACAAACGGTCACAGTTTGCACAGTTTAATAAAAAGAACAAACCATTAAGATAATAAAAAGAAGTACTGCACTGAAAACAGTGCTGATGTCTCCATTTAATTTAAACTGGCACATGCAAGGACTAAACCAACAGCCTTATAGTAATAAAATGCTCAATCATCAGAGTTGTCTTTAAAGATAACAATGTGGCAACAGTGTAATGATTTCACTGCATTTTAAACATTTTTCTCTTATGTTATTATTAACAAATCCTCTCTACTTTCAGATTGATCCTTCTCTGGAGGAGGAGAAAGGGTGCAGTTTGTCCCAGCCCAGCATTCAGGTGCACTGTACTGAGGATTGGACCAGTAACAGAGGAGACAACCAAAGCCCATGCCAGGACACGTTGCCTCCTCCCTCACCCTTAATCTCCCGTTCTCCTTCCCCATCACCACCATCCAGGCGGGAAGAAAGCGTGCACTCTTCTTTAACACTGCAGAGTGCTGAGCCATGCGTTGCACCTATCCACCACAGTCTCAGCATTTCACATGGCAACCCTCCACTGTTGCTGTCTCACAACGTCTCTGTGGGCCTCACCACAGTAGCTGTTGATGTCCATTTTTACCCTGCAGCTACTGCTCCAATGGCAGTAGGGACTAGTACTCACATTAATTCAGTTTCAAACTCCTCAGCAGTGACTGCACCTCTTTTTAGCCCCACGTTAGCTAACAGCCAGGAGAATGATCAGTCAGCTTCCAGGCTGCATCAGTGTAAATAGCTACATTATAGGACAAATCATCTTCAGTGCTGGCACACATTAAGTGAAATGGGAACAAAGTTTTGGCTAGCTTGATGGTGTGGAGATAGGAATGCATAGATTACTAACGGGCTGGCTAGCTGATCCAAATCACATTTAAGAGTGTTTTACACCAGTGGTGATAAGCAGAATATTATATTTCTCTTGGAGTTCATTTAGAGATTTTTTCTGTGTGGAAAAAAAAAACAAATGTGAAAAAAAAGTGATGCAGACCAGAGTCAAACACCTATAGGTGTGAAAATGCCGCAAGTGACAAAGTGAGGAAAGTTGCAGCAAAAGACAAAGTAATATGACACCTGAGTAATTTGCAAAAGAACACATTATAATAACTCAGTTCTCTTTGCCATTAAGTATGAAACTAGAACCAGCAGAAAGGCCAGCTAAACTTGCTATAGATAATGATGTGCCATCATCAGTAGTTGCTGATGAAACCCCAGTTTATCAGTTCACCTTACACATCTGTGCAGTGTCACAGGTGCTATTCATAGCAATTGTGCAAAACAGTTTTTTATGTTTGTGCAAGGATTTAACACACCTAGATTAAATCTGTTAAATATTGACGAGTAGAGGTAAGTGTTAGCAGATTTCCCAGTTTCTAGTTGTCATAACCAAACAGTGCTAACGTTTTCTTGGCTTTAGCTGCATACTTGATGCATGAGTGGAATCCTCATGCACACTTTTTGCCAAGGAATACAAATACATTTCCCAAAATGAATGTAAAACAGCTGACTAAGGAAGCAAATATTCAGTATTAGCATTCACATTGTTTTTCTTAATATATGTATTTATTAGCTTTAGGGCACAATTTATGTGTTATACTTAATTGGCTACGTTTACTGTCAGATTGTTTTGTTTTGTTTTGTTCTTTAACCGTGAAAGAGAAAATGTATATGTAGTATGAATTTATCTGTTTTACAGGCCTAAATGGATGTAGGGTAGCTTGAGTAAAAATACTGTAATTTGTGTCTTTTTCTGTTAAACAGCCAAGGATACATGCTTTGCAATTTTTTTGTGATCCAGTCCTGGTTCATGACTCATCATTATGTTGAGGTTGACTGTTACACCTTTTTGAAACCAAAGGATGGTAACTGGTATGTCAGTGAACATGTAGGCAGTACACCAAAAATAGTTACACTGGAGGAGCACCTTCATGCTGTTAAAATGTTAGTTGCATTACTTTATTAAAATGCTGTAACTGTCACCATGTGCTTCATGAGTCCATATCTTGTATCCACTGTGTGTCCACTCTGACAAGATGCTAGCAAGAAGCTTTCTGCACACCATGATATTGTTTTCATATCTTTCGGCAAGGAGACAGTAGTCATTCAAAGTTTATCTGGAACTGTTTAGGTCAAAAATTATGCTTAAAGGGCAACAGAAAAAGAAAAACATGCAAATACATTGTTAAAAAAAATATGAAAAGACACATTATAAAGAGCATGAGGGAGAAGACGAAAAATTATTTTTAAAAAAAAAGGAAAAGGGAAGATCCACAAAGTCAACAGATTCAACACAGTTAAGAAACTTCTTGAGACAGACTGTGTGGTGCAATTTTCTGGTCTTGCTCTGCAACAATGGCCACTGAGGATCTCTGCCACCTTGTAGCAGCAACACAGTGCTAATCAAGCCTCAATTCTTCCCTCTTCGTAGTGAACAATGATTTTATATGAAAAACCATACAAAAAAGTGACTTTAGATATATGCTGCAATTTTTATAGAATCAATAACTTTCAACAGTGATCAAAGGAGCTGCCAAACCAAGATGATTAAAAACAAGCCTCGATCCTTATAGCTTAACCTGTAAAATATTCATGATTTTTATATGTGATATGTGCCCTCCATAGATCAGCTTTTAACCTTTAATCAACTTGAGCACAACTCTAGAATAAGCAACAAACTGCAATGTGTATAGAATGATCATGGTTA
>NW_005187528.1:1791730-1879374 GCF_000239375.1 Pundamilia nyererei
TCATGCATAGTTTCAGAAAGGCTCTTTAGGCCCTCCAGAGCCTTGGTTACCGACCCATCTGGAGCAGTATTATTTGGAATAAAGGTGCAACACTGATCGGCGAACATAGCACAAACGCCCCCTTTTTCCGCTAACAACATATCAAGGGCCATTCTATTCTGCACTCCCATTAACGAGGTCGGACCCACCTGCTCCGCCAACCCCTCCATGCCGTCTCTGGTGAGGTTAGAGAGTCTCAGTACATTATAGTGAACATAATTGATCCTATCTACGTTCTTGAGCACAAGAAACAGTGTTTCTCAGAGATTAAAAGCTCATTTTGATCAAAAATAACACATCAATCTTTGGTGTCTCTCACATTTATTTTTTGCACTTTAAAAATACACACGTTTTCCTTCTTTTTAAAATGTAAAAAATATAATCTTATTCAAAAGCCTGCAAATTAAAGCATGTAAAAAAAAAAGAAATCAAGGTTTAGAGGAACTGTGGTGCTGAGTATCAAGTAATATATGGGTCACCAGATCCGATTCGATGGTTTGTCATCTTTATTTCTATGAGGTAGACCTCCCTAAATTTTTGGCACATCATTCACTGCTGGCAGGGTTACACCTACTGAGTATTAAAATCATCCTTTCTCAGTAAAAGCCAAAAAACTCTGCCTGAGTAGGATAATAATTCAGGTCGGAATTCAAAGTTCAGTGGACGGTTTCCTCGGTTTTGCCTCGTCCTCATTGCGCGGCACATGGAAGTCCACATATGGACACCATTTGCTGTTGAGACACACCAGTTTTTTCAGAGTGGCTGTCTTGACGATATTAAAGCCGGTTTCTCCTCCAAAGGTGCTGGGCTTCCAGTATTCAGGCGAGCAGATTGGGTTTCCAAGCAGGCCTTTCAGTGAAAAGGGAGCACCCATCTCCACCATGCTCTCTCCAAAAATGGCTTTAGGACGGATTTTCTCAAGCATTATGCCTGGGTAAAACTCCAGGGCGTCTATGTCACCATAGAGCTCTTCTAAACCTCGGGCTATTTCAGTGTTGTCTGTTTGGAAACAGAAAAATGGCAGGAAATTACTGCAGAGGTTTCATTTAATTCTTGTGTTACTATAAATGTAAAATAAAAAGAGTGATTTTCTGTTGCTGAACCAATTTTATGTACACTTACCATAGTCTTAATGCCAACAGTTCGAAACTAGTCAAACACTGATTTCATTAGCTACTGGTGCGTTCATTTAATTGTATATAAACATTCATACAAGCACGAAACCCTCAAGATCCACTGATTCTCCAGCAATCTACATGAGGCAACTCAAATTACTCAACATACACTAAATGGTTGTACTGTAAAATTTCAGGCACACATTTAAGTTAGTTTAAATAATTTTTTCATCCAGCACCATCAGCTGAATATTTCTGCTGCTTTGGTTTATAATTTATATTTTTCTTGTCAAAAAGTGTATCCTGCCTCTCACTCAGCTGGGACTACTGCAAAAGGTTTTATTAAAGAAGTTTCAAAAGTGAGTATTTGCTTATATAACACTTTTCTACTCTAGTTGAGCACTATATCCTTTTATAAGCACTTTCTTCTAAAGTGTTTTCTATCTAACACCCACATTTACACTTCAGTGAATGCAGGTTTCTTTCCCAAGGACACTTTGGCATGCAAACTGGAGACTGGAGCAGCCAGGGATCAAACAACCAACCTTCTAATTATTAGATGAGCTGCTCTACCTCCTGAAGTACAGCCACCCCAACTACTAAGTATCACAATAGAATCAAATTATCATTCTATATGGGATGTGTGAATTTACTGATCATATGTTCAACACAGGAAAAATAAATATATCTAGTAATGCTGTGTGAAAATGCAGACAGTGCCTTGAAAAGCACAGTCCAGTGCTGTTTACACATATGTGCTATGCTGCTGTGTGGTTGACGAAAATGCATGCATACAGTGGGGCAAAAAAGTATTTAGTCAGCCACCGATTGTGCAAATTCCCCCACTTAAAATGATGACAGAGGTCAGTAATTTGCACCAGAGGTACACTTCAACTGTGAGAGACAGAATGTGAAAAAAAAATCCATGAATCCACATGGTAGGATTTGTAAAGAATTTATTCGTAAATTAGGGTGGAAAATAAGTATTTGGTCAATAAGAAAAATACAACTCAATACTTTGTAACATAACCTTTGTTGGCAATAACAGAGGTCAAACGTTTACTATAGGTCTTTACCAGGTTTGCACACACAGTAGCTGGTATTTTGGCCCATTCCTCCATGCAGATCTTCTCGAGAGCAGTGATGTTTTGGGGCTGTCGCCGAGCAACACGGACTTTCAACTCCCGCCACAGATTTTCTATGGGGTTGAGGTCTGGAGACTGGCTAGGCCACTCCAGGACTTTCAAATGCTTCTTACGGAGCCACTCCTTTGTTGCCCGGGCGGTGTGTTTTGGATCATTGTCATGTTGGAAGACCCAGCCTCGTTTCATCTTCAAAGTTCTCACTGATGGAAGGAGGTTTTGGCTCAAAATCTCACGATACATGGCCCCATTCATTCTGTCCTTAACACGGATCAGTCGTCCTGTCCCCTTGGCAGAAAAACAGCCCCATAGCATGATGTTTCCACCCCCATGCTTCACAGTAGGTATGGTGTTCTTGGGATGCAACTCAGTATTCTTCTTCCTCCAAACACGACGAGTTGAGTTTATACCAAAAAGTTCTACTTTGGTTTCATCTGACCACATAACATTCTCCCAATCCTCTGCTGTATCATCCATGTGCTCTCTGGCAAACTTCAGACGGGCCTGGACATGCACTGGCTTCAGCAGCGGAACACGTCTGGCACTGCGGGATTTGATTCCCTGCCGTTGTAGTGTGTTACTGATGGTGACCTTTGTTACTTTGGTCCCAGCTCTCTGCAGGTCATTCACCAGGTCCCCCCGTGTGGTTCTGGGATCTTTGCTCACCGTTCTCATGATCATTTTGACCCCACGGGATGAGATCTTGCGTGGAGCCCCAGATCGAGGGAGATTATCAGTGGTCTTGTATGTCTTCCATTTTCTGATGATTGCTCCCACAGTTGATTTTTTCACACCAAGCTGCTTGCCTATTGTAGATTCACTCTTCCCAGTCTGGTGCAGGTCTACAATACTTTTCCTGGTGTCCTTCGAAAGCTCTTTGGTCTTGGCCATGGCGGAGTTTGGAGTCTGACTGTTTGAGGCTGTGGACAGGTGTCCTTTATACAGATGATGAGTTCAAACAAGTGCCATTCATACAGGTAACGAGTGGGGGACAGAAAAGCTTCTTACAGAAGACGTTACAGGTCTGTGAGAGCCAGAGATTTTCCTTGTTTGAGGTGACCAAATACTTATTTTCCACCCTAATTTACGAATAAATTCTTTACAAATCCTACCATGTGGATTCATGGATTTTTTTTTCACATTCTGTCTCTCACAGTTGAAGTGTACCTCTGGTGCAAATTACTGACCTCTGTCATCATTTTAAGTGGGGGAACTTGCACAATCGGTGGCTGACTAAATACTTTTTTGCCCCACTGTATGCATGCATTTTGTGTCACATATGTGTAATGAGTAACAAAGGGGGCATGCATGTGTTCATATTTCTTTAACTTACCAGTTAATTCACCAAAGGACGTGTAAGGCTTCAGGTTAAACCTCTTCCTATATTCATTGAAAGGCTGCACACGTGTAGCTCTGGATTCTCTGATGACCATTTCTGCAACTTTAAGCACCACTTGATGAGAGTTGTGACCTCCTCCTATCTAAAAGTGTGAATATAAGCCACAAAAATGTTTTTTCATGAGCAGTGAGTGACAAACTCTGCTGTTCCATGACAGCTTGCAACACATTCTCAGCCTTGCAACACACAGAAGTACTATACCACTTTGCATTAATCTAATGCTGCTAAAAGACATAACTTGATAGCATTGTCACTAATCTCAATTTAGGAAGTAATTGAGAGTTATGAAACGTTCAGTGTTTGTGAAAATGTATTGCACTGCATCATCTGTCATAAGTAGCTGTAGTTTCATAACACAGTGAGAACCGATGATTATTGTGATTTATCTTTATTTATAAAACGATAAAGTGTATAAGGCTGATGGTGCTGCTTTCTGTTAACTGATTGACAGCAGCAATGATAAAAATATACATGACCCGTTTCCCGTTTTCTGACTTCTATAATTCTGTTACCTGTCCTGCAATCTGTCGAGAGAATGCATCCACCAGCCTTTCCACCCCGTAATGCATCAGGAGGGAGGTGTTGTATAAAAACTGAGAGTATGGTATTTCTTCTCCCTCTATGACAATGCTGTCGGGCATCAGAGGGTGCCAGTGGTACAGGTGGCAGAACTCCAGGGCGATTCGATTGCTGTACTGGAAACGTGTATTGAAGAGCAGCTCTGGGTCAAACTTCAAGTCCAGCATGTAGCCACTCAGGTGCTGCACATACTCTTCTATTATAATGTTGATGATCTCACCTGAGGGAGAAATACAAAAATTAGCTTAGATTTGTGGAAAAATAATATTATTTATCTTCATGTTTAGTAATTAACGAAACACTGAAACAGTGAACAGTGTCAAATTCATAAGTGGTTTGTTGGTGAATAAATGGCGTCTTCTTGTGGTTTGAACAACAAAACAGTGATCGGCAGACACATCAAACAAAGCCAGAAAAAGATGGTGGCATCACCTTCTCAAAGCAGAGCACAAACCTTTAAATTTACAACCTCAAACTTCAAATCTCACAGCTCTAAGGCTGAAGCACTGCCATAAACAGGACACAGCAAATGACTTTAATAAACATTAAAATAACTCTTAGACCTGCCTTTTGTCGTATACTGAGAGTATATGGACATTTTTCTGATTTATGCCTCAGAATTGAATCAGAAAACACCCAAGCTCATATGTGGCCTTTTATCTTAATATATGTGTATCATATGAAAAATGTACTGGCCAAGAGCCTGAAATATGTTTTGTGCTGAGTAACTGTTTTGGTGTGTGGCCCTTTCACTCAAGTAAAATCATAATCCTGCTCAGGTGATAAAATTGATGACACAATAATATTTATATACATAATTTAAGGTATAAATTAGGTTTGACTTAACATTTTGACTTAATGTAGACAAGTGATAATTACTTTGCATAGTCCCTAAAATGACAAGCTAAAATATAACCTTTCATTCAAGTGCTTCATCCAGGCTGTACAGAATTGCATACTATTCAACTGATTCAATCATATTCAAGCAGAGCCATTTAGGACATTTAGCTATGAATGTCTGCAGAAAACTTCATATCAGTCTGTTTTACCAGCAGCGGTTCAACAATAGTCACAAACTGTAGCCAATTACCGCTGTAGCCAAAAAGGAAACAAAAAAAACAAAAGATATCAACTCACAGACAAGTAACTGATAAAGATGTACAAACAGTGAAAAGACTAGTGTTTTGAATTTACTGTGTTTCACTTACTTTGTGTGTTTCAATCATTCTCTGATTAAATATTTACTTTTACTCACCAATAATGATGAGTCTGGCTGTCTGGAAAAGCTGCTCATCATCCCAGGTGGGATGTTCTGCCTTTAGGATGTCACAGACTCTGTTATGTTCCCGCAGCCATATGGTGGCATACATGGTTAGACCCGGCAGGATGCCAAATACCTCCTGACCGATGGCCAGACGCTTGTCTGCTGGGATGTTTTCAGGATACACCATGTGCACTGGGACCTCAGACACTGTAGGAGGGTACACCTCACCATTTACCAGCTGTGGGTGGAAGAAGAGTTAATTCCAGTGATTTCTTTACTATGTTTACCGACTATATTATAGAAATTAACATATACTAGTGGAATTCATGTAAAATAAAATTAAAAAACAAAAACAAAAATCTGATGGACTATATTTGTAAAGCAACAACATCAAGCTGTTAGATTAAGATGGGTAAAATAAAGAGGCTTCTTAAACTGTTCTGAAGACATGCTGATAAGGTGGCAGTGAAAAAATAGTCACCGATTGAAGTTTTGTTTTAACCACTTACCACAGGCATCTAGAAAATCCAACACGATGTTCTCACAAGTTAACATGCTAAAGGAAGTGCAAGCAATCTATATCTGACTCAGTGAACATATACAACACAGAGCTCTGGAGAGTTTTCTTAAAGATGAGGAGGTAAATTTGAATGTAGTATGTTACCCGTATTAGGTACCAACCCTTACAAGATATTGCTGAAACTTACAGGTATTACTTTTTTAAACGTTTTACTTGAAAAATAAATATGACTGACTGGAGTTAATAAGTTCAGCATTTGGAAGAAATTTTTTGCTTGTCTGGTACATTAGATCAGATTAACTTCCAAGACTGTCGGTGGTCATGGTTCTCACGGTGACAGTGTAAATCTCATCCGCGAGTGTAAGTTTATCGCTAGCTTAGCCACTGAAGCTAATTTCCGGAAGTCATACTGAAATTTTAACAGTAAATGTGACCGAACTTTTTTTTTGCAGACTTTCGCTATAGTCCATTCAACACTGTGCAAATGGCAGGTAATCAAAATTTGAAAATAGCCACAAATCGACCCAAGACCCTCCAGGGGTTAAGCTCACTCTAACCACCTAAATTCAAAAGTGTAAGACTCAAAACCCAATGTCTAATTTTCTAACATATAAGGCTGACAGATTTTCACCTTAAAAAGGACGAGACTCAGAAATCTAAAAAATGTCTGAAAGACCTAAAGACATAAAAAGATATAGCTTGACATGTTAGACAGCTTTCAGCTAATTTAGGTTAGGCCAACATTTCGGTTATATTGCCATCTTGTTGCTGTGGCATGGTCTTGATGGCACTTATAATTTTTCTGCTTTTTCATGTGGGTGAAGAAATTTTCTTTAAAAAAATACACGTGTATGTGTGGACAAAGCTTCATTTTCTAGTGAGAACACCAAGTGAGCATTATATTCCTCATGCTTTCTGAAGGTCATTATCCTTAAAAATCTGAGGAAACTGGGCAAGTGGAAAACAGAAGAAGTGTCAGGCTCAAAAAATAAAAGTCATGTCCTTTAAAAACTAGGGGAAAAAAAGAAAGGAAAGAAATCCAACAAAGACCTAATACAGGACTATCCACTGTTTGCTGAAGCCTCATCAGAACTAGTCTCAGTGTGTGGCTGTCAAGAAGCCATTCTTAAAGGGAGGAAAGGCTGATCTATGCCAAACTGCCAAAGAACTGGACGGAATATCTGTGGCAACAGGTCGTATGGAGCAGTTGCTGCTAATTAGAAGTTTTTGGTTCAAACCTTCGCCAATATGTATGGAGGAGGTCAGATGAGAGATACAACAAGTATCTACACCCCTCTGTAAAGCATGGTGGATGCTCTTTCATGGTCTGGGGCTCAACCAGTGGTTTTGGAGATTTCATGAAAATTGATGAAACTATGAACACAGAGATGTTCCACAATATGGAAACAATGGTATTCCTGTTCAAGTATTATTGGAAGTTAATTAAAAAACTAAGCTAAATAGGTTTTTGTTTTCATTCAAGTTTTTTTAAAATCTTTTTTCTAAATGAAATTAAGTATTTAACTGTGAGTATATAACTATGAATGTATATGACAGTGTTTACAGGTTTGTAGATAGGTGTATGCTTTTAGCTAGTCATACTAATTATGTATGCAAGAAAGCTCAAGCACTTTCTTTTTTCTCTCTAACTTTTTATAAGGTTCTCCCTTTAGTGTTTATATGCAGCTATGTCAGACACACCTGATACTTCAGCTTTCCATCTTTATGAAGCCGAAGTTGATGTTGTCTCACAAGATCTTCTCCATAGATGTTGCTTGCGTCTACCTGTGTGGGTAAAAGAAAAAGAAAGAGGAAAAAAGGCTTACATTTGGTGTAATGAAATGATGTACAACACACATCTTTGTTATGTAGAATGTCAGAAACTCACACCATGCCCCAAACCCTTGGTGAAGCCCCCCTGAACTTTATGGTCTGTCTTGAAGAACTGGTGCGTGAAGTGTTGAGCCATAAAAGCAAACATCAAATTGGTTCCCTGAGGATCTGGCCTAAACTTCTGTCTCTTGAAAAACCTCTCAACTAAGACTTTGGCATCAGGAAGAACAGGTTTACCTGCAGAGAAAGAAACTCTTGAAGCTTTCCACAGAAACACAGTTATGTCTCTTTAGCTGTGTAGGTCTCACCTTTAGCACCCATGGGTAAAGGACAGTCTTCAGGTATAGGAGGAAGGATCCGAGTGTAGTAGGAGATATTAGAGTAGGACTCCCAGTTAATGTATCCATATTTGGTATTGTAGGTGGGAGGGCTTGGAATAAGGTCACTCCTGGCTTTAGGAATAAATGTCAAAGTCATAGGTAAAATGTCTTTATTAGATACATAAATTTTAAATTTGCAGGCTTTGTTATTTGCAGCTGTTTATCTGGAAATAGGAAATTGTCAAATCCCTATAACGTGAATTTTGAATGAGTTTTATGTGTCATGAGATTTTCTGGGACCTTCTCATTGGTAAAGGAATTATCTAAACATCTTATAGTCTGCTGACTGAGTAACTCATTTAAGAACATTTATTTCACCTACCTGTCAACACTAATCTCATGAAGGTGTCTCGTAGGAAAGAGTTGTTTATCAGGCTCCAAAACCACGGGAAGTGAGTAAGGATGAAGTGAGTCACGGAAGGACTGGGTTTCAGCATGAGTCGAATTCTGGTCCAAAACTCCGCTACGCATAAAAAAATAAAAGTAAAAATTAAAAAAAACAAAAACAAAACTGTTTTTCATCCTTTAAATGCCAATTGTAAGCCATTTATAAATATATCACTAATGCCTGTATTAATGGGAAACAAATAAATGTATATGTATAACTTTTGTAACATTTGTTTTCTTTATTCATCACATGTAGCAGGTTTAGCCAAAAATCTATCTCTAAAACAACTTTCATAAAATCTAAGCATTGGGGTTGACATTTTGAAAATTGATGTTTCCGAATGTGACACATGCATGCCAACTAAAAACGTTGATAAATATCAGTAAGAATCGCTTAGCAAACAGGTTTTGCATTTTGTTTCTTTCAGTGACTCTGACTTCCTCCCTTCACACAAAACCTAAACCTACTCATCTCAACCAAAAACAAATATTGAGAAGATGGTTTCTAAATGCAAAACATCAGCTCTTTTATCTAGTTACTCATGAGTGTTTCCTTTTGACTTATCTATCATAGCTGTGCACAGATAGGATTATCTAAACAAAACTAAGATAAAGGGTTAGCTGTGTACTCCAGATCAACTTGCTCAGTTTGTAAAAAAAATGTTGTACTCACGAATAGTGCAGTTGTCTCCATAAAAGCCAGTGCGAGTGCAGTCACATTTGAAACTGTCTGTACCAAATCGCACACACACTCCTGCATGTTGACAAGGGTAGTAGCAACAGGGATTCACTGCAAACAAGAAAAAAAAATCAATGAATAACTTGAAATAAAAAATAAAAAAGCTAAGCTAAATGATTCGTGGGGTGAGAGTGTGAGGGATACTTGGCTTATTAACATGAGGATATCTATATGAAGCAACGGTTGACATTCAAACAATTAAATGCATATACAGTGTTGTGAAGTTTTTGCATGACTCTATACAGATGGGGAAAATTAAGTGCATTAAGAGGGTAAGTAACAGTAAGATGCTACTAATTACTGTAATTACTTCACTGTAGAGTAAAAATACCACTGAAACTTACAAATAAACCAGCAATTAATATCAGGGTTGGTGCGTCTCAGATCTTAGTAGTGAGCAGTTTTGTACATGTACTGTAGGTATGTCTGTAGAAGACATGGAGTTACAATATTGGATGTTTTTTTATTACACTAAACAAAAGTCTTTAAATTACAGTTAATTAATTCTGAGAAACGGAACTAGACTTGAGCTTTATCTGCACCTACATTCAAATAGCTTCAGAAAACCCACTGAATATGATTTTAAAAGCCCATTTTAATTAGGCACAGACAGTGTGAAAGTGCAGGATGAATTCAAATACAGCTGCATTTGTGCTTGTTAATGTATGCATGTCTCACTAAGCTTTTCACAGTCCTTAAGCTAAACATTTGCTGAACTCACTTCCCCAAAAATGTAACCAGAGGCATACAGCAAAAGAACCAAAAACAAAACATCAGTGAATTGGGGTGTCCTAGGACAATTAATAAAGGACAGAGTTTGCATTTAGCTTTTAACATAGAAAACATCCCGTGTATGAACTGTGAAACTAAAGTTTGACTTAATGGTTTCTAAGCATATAATGTCTACGAATAAACCCAGCAACCTCACTGTGACTTTAACACTTGCTGTAATATCGCTTCCTCCCCCCCCCTTCCTGCTTGCAGAAGTTCAATGAGATAATGTGACACTGAAGCATTTTTTTCCTCATTAGTTGGAAATGAGTGGATAGTTAAGCATGTCTACCCTTGAATGAACAACAGATAGACTTAGGCTTATCAGTGTGACTTTGTCAAAAAAGTGTGAGGTGGCTCTACACTATTTTTAACAATAAAGTTATTAAAATACTTTAACAATTTACAAAAATACTGCACAGGAAGTATAACGCATTACTCCCGCATGAGTTTGGCAGCACAAAGAACTTCCCCTTAGGTCACAAGGAGGTTGTACCATGTAAATTCTAATGCTATGAGTTGTAAAAATCTACACAGTGGCAACAACATTAAATGTGCACACAATGATAGCGAAATGCGTTTTGTTAGTGCCATCGCTCTAAATGTCACCCTTTTCCCCAGTGTACTGGAGGAAAAAAGCAAGGTCTCCCCACGATCAATAAATTCATGTCCGAATAGTCAGTAATTTGTCCTGTGTAAAGAAAATGACCTTGTCTGAAACCAACAGGGGTCAACATTTGTGAGTTTAGGAAAAAGCCTTCTTTTCATCCCTCTGATCCAAAGTTGACCTAATTCATGATGGGTTATTAAATAATTCGTTTTTTCTTATGCATGGAAGCACATTCAAGATAAGAACATTTGGAGATTCCCTGTTTACTGTTGCTGACTATAGTAACTATGTTGCAAGAAGTTTAAATCTGTATGCCTTTGTTGACTTCCTTCCCAAATACCTTCCCTTATCTTGGCTTTCTAAACCATTTTTTCTTTCTTTCTTTGTGCAGAGTACCCTGCCAAATTTCACATGTGCATACAAAACCCTTCTCAACCATATATGAAACATACTAAACAGTGGAACTTAAAGCATTGTCAAGCTCTCAATAGTTCCTCCTGATCTGAAGCTCTCTCTGCACCCATCGTCTTCTGCTGTTGAATGAATGATGAATGAAAAAGGAAACAGATAATTTGCTAACCATCATGTGTGGGTAATGACTGTTACCATGCAACTGTGCTCTGCAGCACATCAATTAAAAGTCATGATAGAAGAATGGATGTTACTCAGAAATGCTGAGATACTTTCATAAATATTGTTTAATAAGCAAACCACTGGCAGAGAGAACACAATACGGGCAGCTTGAGATGTTTGTGAACAGCTGAAGTTTTGTGAGGTGTTACTTTCTGGCAGGAATACCAGGAGTATCAGTGCACTTTCCAATGTGAACTTTCCAGAGCCCTGCAGAGGAATGAATGGAAAAGCTAATTTTGGGTCCCTCAGGCCCCAGCTTTGACTCTTTATGTGCTAAATGTTTAATCAGCAAATATTAGAGTTGGTTTGGTGGTTGCTAATATGCTTGATTAACCTTCATGTAGAAAATGAACAGACTAACACAACAAGAAACGATATGGGAGAAATGATTGTTTACTGAAAATCAAAAGGTCATCAGGATAATCAATCATCATGTCCCATGTTGTAATTAAAGAAACTGCTTACCAACACTTGAGTCACCAGCACATGATGAACTCTCCAGCAGCAGCAACAGCAGCAGGGTGATGAACACCCAGATGAAGATGCTAAATGCTACAGAAGATAATAATAATAATGACACTGAGTTGATGTTTTAAAAACGAACATTAAGTTTAGATAATTTTAGAACTTACCTTTCATGCTGAGCTAAATAAGAGTCTAAATGTTCTATTACAGTGTTATTCTGCTCTTTCTAATATGTTTGAGAAACAGAGATAGGCTGCTGTCTTCATAACGTGCCATTGAGACCATGCTGATGCAGCTTCACTGGCTTTATAATTAACTATCGGGAAATGGGCGGTAACAAAGCATCCTCCACTTCCTCTATTTAGAATTTCATAGAAAACCCACAGTGTACCACTGGCTTCAAAGCTTTCTGATTGGACAGTCTTACACAGACTGGCAGAAATTCTAACTTCAAAAACTGAAATAGACCCTTTATATATATACATATGTGTGTGTATATATACACACACATATGTATATATATATACTGTTCAGATCAATGCTGTGAAACCAAACCGCTTTGAGAAAGTTTCAAGGTGTTATATCCCCACCTGCTGGTAAATTTTATTTAGCACCGCATTGTGTGAACTAACAGGGGACATTAGCTCTGTAAAATCAACGCATACTGTGTATACAACCTTAACACCGCATTACGTTTCATTTCAGTGACAATTATGATGCAAAACTGTAGTCAAGCCACCATTGTTTTTTTTAAATTAGCATACACAATTATTTGCACATCCTGTTGTATGTTCTGTAGTCTAATTGCACCTATCAAAAGATAAATAGCCTGCTAGAATTTGACAGCAAAATAGTTTGTTTTGTTTTGTTTTTTCTAAAAACTTCAATTTGGGTGCATAGTTACTTTGTTAGCTGAAGCAACCCTAATCCTAACCCAGGATGTTTCACTCACTGAAGTATGACTAGGAAACAGTGGAGTCACAGGGGTGTAGTTTGTGGAGTGGTGCGTGTGCTTCATAAAACTCATAATGAAACAGTGGTACACGTCTGCTGAAACTGCACCCACACAACAATCTTTTAGAAAGATAAGACAAACATTTTCATAACAAAGTTAGAACCATATCTTTGCTGGATAAATTTGTATTATTTGGTTTATTTGGTGCATTATTTGGTATTGTTTGCTCTTAAGGAGCTTAAAGGTATTTATTTTATTTTATATATATTATGGTAAACAGGCAGGTTTATTATTCAGGCAGGTTTTTAACCAAAAACCAAATACATTAATACATACGTACAGTACAGCCCCAAACATAAATAAAGTAGTTTACTCAGGTAAAAAGTTGATTCTTCAGTTGTTTTCACTTGTATTACCAGTAAAGACTTTAAGACTGCCTAATCATCACACATAAAAATAAAATACCAGAATATGGGCTTCTCCTAAACTTATTATTGGCCCTTGTGTTTAGATAAAGTTTGTGTTTCTTTTTAATTATTGTGAATACTTTAGTTGTCCGAGAAGTAAGAAATGATTATAAGGATCTACTATTGGATAAACATATGTATTGACAATACAAAATATAACTGCCATAAGTAGGCACATGAGTACAAGTAGTCTGCATATAATTAAAGGAAAGACTTCACTGACTTTACTGAATTCCATAAACGTTAATATTACATTTTTTGTCATTTTATAATCAAAAACTTATTTTTAAAGTCAGAGTAAATTAAATCACACTTATAAAACAAATGTGTCAAAAATCACAGTCCTGGTCATTTTTATTTGGATGAAGGTCAAAACCTTTTGGGTTCTGCCAAATTTTTTCATGTGCATGAAACAAAAGGCTGCGACCTTAGAAAGTAAGAGCTGTGTTTATTTTTTTGTAAGGCTGAGGTCACCAGTCTTACCATAAAGATAGGAACACTGTCACTGGTGTAGCCAGGTTTGAATCACTGGGGAAAAGGAAGGAAAGAAACAAATGCAGCTGAGTTTCCATTTTCCGATCTCTGATACCTTCCAGTTGAGATGCCATTTGAGCCAAACCTTTGTGAGATTTTAGCCTTTTGAAAGCACTTTTGTATAATTCCCTGCATACTGTAGCAATTTTAGAGCTAACCTGTTTGTAGTGTCCTTATTCAGATAAGTTTGATCTAGACTGAAGAATTCAGCTAAGTCTTTTACACTTTGCATACTTCTCTAATTGTGGTGTCTCGGAAGGAAGTTAATCAAATCTGTTGTAAAATGATAACGATATAAGCTATTTGTTAGCCTTATATCTAACATGTGCTCTGTAGCTGTAAATGCCTGCTAAAATCATACAGATACTTTATCCATTTTCTCCAAAATCCTCAGTGAAATTAATGTCGCTTTTTAATTTGTTATATTGTGATTGCATTAATCTAACTTATTGATTTAACTTGTTAAGTTAGAAGAATATTACTGTTTTCTAGTGATATATTTGTGTTTCCAAAAAGATTCCTGAAGGTCTACTTTAAAATGACCAGAGAATCAGACTTCTAAAAGTTGCAACAAAATAATTCAAAACAACAACAAAAGATGACATTTTAAAGTCTTCAAAGCTGGTTTTCCTTCACGAACTTAGTTACTTGTAGCGACTGTATGCCAATTTGGACAGTTATTATATTATTATTATTAAATTAATTAATGGGCACTGGAGAATAAAAATGTATAGAGTCACAAATCGAAACTTTTGCTGACTATGCCCAAAATAAGGTGTTTAAACTATTATTCTCCAGGAATTTAAACTTCTGCCTTCTTTGCTCTAGCTAAAATCTCCCATTTCAATTTAAAATGTTATGAGTGCTGTAAAAAGTCCACTTCATGTAGAATCTATTTTCCACTGTTGTTTTGATTACCTCAAAAATGGCGCAGATGCTAGATTTCCATATATAGTTTGTTGTCTTCTCTGCATTCGGTTGCTTTATATTCTTCCCGAGTTCATCAAAAACGGCACTGTTCTGTAACCAAAATGAAAACACTAATTTTATATGAAATAATTTAATACAGCTCATTCTGCTGCCTATATGTGGTGCTTTCTGAAAAAAATGCACAATTTAAAACAACTTATTGTTTAGAGGAAATCAGCGCACCTATTGTTTACAGTTGTCTGAACAGGGTTTTTCACAGTTTTTCAGAGTTTAGCATCTTGATGCTTTGTAAGTGAAAACTGAGGATCACTCTTCAGCGAGCATTAAGCGTACAAACCAACCAACCAACGTCCGAGGCTTCAAACTGTATTTGGGTTCCATTCTGTTTCCTAGACATGATCGATATGAAGAAGAACGAGACGCATCAGGAACTAATTATCAAATCATCTTTTCCCGCCTTACAAGTGCCTGAAAAGGACCTATCTGCGCAGGTTGCCATGGAGATGTTGGCGCAGGCTGCAACCGAGGCTCGCTGCTTCCTACAGCATTCCTGGTAATTGAGATCAGATGCTCCTCTCAGTGGAACCTGGACTGGGAGTAACCTGGAAGCATTTATTTTATGGAGAAGATGTTTAGTTAAGCCTTGCTCCCGCTCTAAATGAGCCTCGGCCCAGCTCTGGTGATGAATACGATTGGTGAAAGCAGTGAAGGCTGGTTCCTGACTTCTTCCTTCCCCTGGTTCGGGTTACAGATTAGCAGACTTCCTGTCCAGTTGTGGAATAAGCCAAACCAACTGATGGAGAGGCAATAGGTGTATGGGCAATGGCATCATGTGTTATCTCAAATGGGATTTCTGACAGAGCCACACAGCATGGATCCTGAAAGTATCAACTTATTAGAAGAAGCAGCTGATTGCAAAGGAGGGCAGACCTCCTCTGGAGTCAGGTGGTGGTCCATATTAAGTTACTACATTACTTAAGTCGTCCAGCTAGTAACATTTTGTGTACAGTACAAACAGTACAGTACATTACTCATTGGACCAAATGGGCTGACATTAGCTAGTCACTAGCCAAATTGTGTTAAAAGAATAAATTTCAAAAATTAAAAAAATATTGTTTGCCAGCATCCTGTGAGGATCTAGCTGGCTTAAGTGCCAACATGTAATTTCTTTATATGGTCAAAAAGTTTAAATGATCAGGTACAAAGAGCAGATTGAAATGAAAAAAACAAACAAACAGCTAATGTCAGTCTGTTATTCCAAAGGTTTGGGCATTTAAACAACACTTGGCTTCAAACAGTTCTCCATATAGGGCAAAAAACCCCAAAAAAACCCTTACTTTTTTACATTACATTCAGCTGCTGTTCTTATGAGCTCTCATAATTTGAGCTTTCCTTTTGGTAATGAAAGACCTGAGCATATAAGCCAAACTGTCAATTTTCTGGTCGAGCTATGTCTCATTTATAGCCACGAACAAATAAGATCATGGATGGAAGTGTTCGAAATGAGCATTCTTCAGAGGGTGACTGGGCTCTCCCTTAGAGACGGGTGAGGAACTCATTCATTTATTAGGGATTCACAGTACAGCCACAACTCCTCCACACTGAAAGTAGCCAGCTTTGGTGGTTTGGGCATGTCCTACAGGGAGGAGGCCCCAGGGTAGACCCAGAGTAGACACTCAGCAGAGATCTGGGAACAGCTCAGTGTTCCTCCAGATTAGCTCTGCCTAGGTTGCTGGATTAGACTAATACATGCATGGCTACCAGGTATTACTTGTAAAGCGTGTATTGTAGTCATACCACTGTCCTGTCCTGAAAAGTTTGAATTTGGACAAAAACTCGATAATGGTGTCTTCACTCGGAGCACAAAGAGGTGCAAATATTAGGTCTACAAAGGGATTATAATTTTGCTCATTGTCTTGTATAATATATATTAATAATATGTAATAAACAAATGATGATGGAAGTTTTGTGTTTTGCTCTACTGCTATCAAGTGGTTCAAAGCAGCTGCTTTGATATATTTTCATGTAAAGCTGCAAATTGATTGAAATAGAAATGCTATATTTCTTTCCTATATAAGGATTTTATATGCATACAAAACATATCAACATTATTACTACCTAATGGTACTCGAGATAAATAGAAAGAGCCTGTCTCCTTTTAAAAATAGCGCTATACTGTAGAGATCATCTCTAACTGGGTCAGCATAGTTTCTCGTGAGTACTGTTTAGGTGGTCATAGTGCCGAGGCCTTTACACTGCTTGTTACAAATGATCTGGGATCTGTGGGAGGGGCCAGATTTGGAGTCATTCATCAGCTGTCGACGAGCTGGCACAGTTCACCATAGAAAAACACAGTGTGCCCCCTCTGTAATGCAGCCACTCTGTAGTTAGACCACATTTTAAGTGTTTACACTTAGAGGCACACATGGTCGAGAAAATAAAAGCTTGCGTGCAAATTTGCCACTCTACCAGAAACTGTCTCAGAACTGGTAAATCTATAATGTGCCAACCATCTTTTTGTCTAAACTATCTCATCCCTGGCACCCTCTGCTTTACCACGCTCTTCTGCTCTTTATTCGCACTCATATGAAAACAAACTCTTTGGCAGTCCTGCTTGTGCTTCGGGTCATAGATCCTTTCCAATGCTCTCTGCTAAAACACCCCTCTGTTTCCTGCCCACCTCACCCTGTTCATCAGAGCATGAGTGTGCCCGCTGCCAGTCACCCCCACTTGACATGGCTCAAAAGTGCTGCCCTGCACCCGGGGCTGCTGGGATCAATAGAGCTTCAGGATATTGCAGTCGGCATCAAACTAAACACACAATGCATCCTGCACAAGTAATCTCCACGCCGAGTCTATTTGATGCGACAGTTTAAACACTTGAACTCAAAGCTCCCCTTTCGGGGGTGGTGTTGAAGGAGGATGGGTGGGCTGTGGTGGGGTGTGCATATGCTGACCTAAAGGGGTTTTCGTGATTAGGAGTCTTGTACACCTCTGATTGCTGCGGGTCACTGCAGGTGAGTACAAGTGGTCGGAAGGAAGTAATTTTCCTTCTGGAGCTGGTTACCTGATTGGGTAAGTAGCTGATCTCTGACACTGACCCAAGTCCTCTAACATATCTAGAGCTGAGCTGGAGCCTGTTTAGAGGCAAGATTTGGGGTAGATTAATATGTTGTGCTCATAAAATTAAAGATTTTGTAGATAATTGTCATATTTTTCCTGTTATTTTAGAGAACTATGGAATTATTGCACCTGAAGCAATTTAACTGAACTACATTAAAATACTTTTCTCCTGTTTGTTCTCAGTGAGTTGTTTTTTGTCATGAGTAGCTGCCAGGGCAGGGAAAACCCCTCGAAACTTCCTTCACACAGATGCGTGTACATATGTTTGTTATTGTCAGCAGAGAAGACAACAAATAAAAAACAAACCCTTCAGGGAGGAGAGGGGTCAAATTCACGAAGTGGAGAAGTTGGATCCAGGTCAGAATCATCAAAAGATTAAAAATCCACAGCATCATGCTAATAGTTAGTCAAACCGTTTGAAATGTGAACCCAAAACCTGATGACATCAACACTGTTTCTTTCACAAAATTTGTGAAGTGAGAGAAGATCAGTTCATACACCCTGAAAATTACTGATCTTGACAGTAAAATAAGTACACAAGAGAAGTACCACAGATGACTCAATGGTAGAAAGAACAAAGTGTTAATTGAACACATAGGAGGATATGTAGCATGAACAGAACATGTTAGGCTAATTGAACACAGGTGTGAAGGACAACACAGGTAAGATTAGTTAGGCCTACGGTCACAAAGGAGGGAAAACGCTATGGAGACAGGAAGCAAAACCAACTTGGATACACGAAGCCCAATAATAATAATATAAAACAGGAAATTAATTGAAAGGATTCCAGCATCATGGCACACTGTCCATAATGAATAAAATAAACTTTTATTTTTAACAGAAGATTTCATGTACAGTAAATCCAGCAAATTCTAGCCTGTACTACTAATACTCAACATATATATTTTCACGAATATAATCTGAATGACAGTAGAGCTGTAGGTGTAAGCCTTGGGCAGTCTTGCATCAATCAGCATGAATTGTAGTCACAGCTTGTTGCACAGCTGCAAAGACGTCACAAAATTAAAAGAAAAAAAGTTTAAATTGCTACTTTTACTAATGCTATAAGATCTCTTGGTTGTAAATGAAATTTCACCACAAACCAATATGAGTTTGGGATAAACTTGTGATGTGTATATCTCTGCCTTTTGTCCCTGTTAGTCGGGTAAACCAGGTGCTCACTGGCTACTAGAGGGGTTTCTACTTTCACCTAGCAGAGAAAAAGGCTTTGGTCTCTTTCCTCCCTCCTGTAGTGGAATTGATCAGCTGCTTCCTGTCTGTAAATAAAGAGGCATACTGTAACCCACTTGATAAATATCAAGGAGAATACGGCAATCAGCTGAAAGCAATTTGCATGTCTGTGCTCAAGCCAGCGGCTCGTGATTTTCTCTCCTGTCATCTATCATAGACCACACGCTTGGGCCAAAATACACAATACTCCCAAATTGCTGTCATATGGAGTGCAAGGCCTGAAAAAAGCCCTTCATTTTTCCTTGTCTGTACTTCAAATAAACTTGTATTTGTTAAATAACTGGAGAGGGTTTTTTTCCTCCCCAGTGCAACTTTTCAGAGAGAGGGATGGTGTAATGTGCCATTTCCTTTGTTTGTTGAAAGCTTGGCTGCAGGACTGTAATCTAGATGGGTTTGATCTTAGAGTAGACACAGCCTGTTGAACAATGGTTGCTGCTGGATGTTAAGTCTTTAAACATAAAACTGACCTGCAACATTCACTAGCTGGATGGAGTATTGTCTTGGTCTTTCTTGTTTTATTCATGCATCGTCACATTTTCACTACTCATTGTGTAAAAAATAAATAAATCCCAAAACATAATTTTTCTCACATTTAAACAAACATATAAGGAGACTTCTAGCACTGGTTCCCAGTTTTCAATTTGAACTAATTTATCACGTTCCAAACGCTGCCCGACCTCATTAGGAGAGCAACTGAGGGTTAAAATGAGCAATGTTTACATAGGTGACTTCTTGCAGTTGTACGAATAAAGGCAAATCCACCACTGAACTGTTCTGAACACTTCACTTCAGCATCCTAGTCTTTGATCCAAATTTGGCACGCTTGACTTTAAATCACATGGTAGGCACTCCCTAAAATATACCCTGCTTAGTCAGATATTGCTGCACTAAACAGGATGTTATGAGTGGTGTCATATTTATGCGTTATATTACTTCATGTTCTTTATTTGTATTCTTTCTTTTTCTTAAAAAAGGGTCAGCATAGTGTTGGTGACAGTAGATGGATGCCTTAGTGTGGCCAGTGTGCATCTTACAGATGACTGGCCACCTCATATAGGGCACCAACATGCCACAGAACAGCTTTTTGTGCTGCACTAAAGAAGATTTAAACTATTTATTGAGCCTATCAACCTGTTAGAAATGCTTGAATTCATAAACTGAGGAAATCATTGTGCCATAGATATCTCTTCTTGGTCAGTTTTCAAACTCTTTCTATCAGTCTGTGGCTTCTTCCTTTAACAGTGGGGGTGGTTTGGTGGTTAGCACTGTGCTTTTTGCCTGTAGTTTGCATGTTCTTCCTGTCTCCATGTTCTTTCCAGGTGCTCCAGCTTCCTCCCATAGTTCAAAGACATGCACAGGGTAACAGTAATGGCCTAAATTAGCTGTAGGTGTAAAAGTGACCGTGAATTGTTGCCTGTTTTCTATATTAGCACTTCGACAGATTGGTGACCTGTCCAGGATGTGCCCTGCCTCTCACCTTATAACAGTTGGGACAGGCTCCAACTCCCATGTCACCCTGAAGTGGACAATCAATATTTTACGTTTTTCCAAGTCTTTTAGTTCAATACATGATGTTAATTTGTTAAATATGTTGACGAATGCTTGTAATTATTGAAATTTTAACATAGATGATTATGAAGCCATTTTTTAACCACGTTTTTATCTTTAGCAGCCATAAGTAAACATATAAACTACATTTCACAACTTCTCTGTTCGGTTGAGAAATTAGGGCTTTCCACATTTACTCGGGGGTCACTCTGGTGACTACACAAGTAACCCTGTTGAACTGGTTAGTAGAGCAGATAAATCTTTTTCAAACAACATTTTAGAGCCCTGCTCTCAAACTTCGGATATGTAACAATACTCACACAGAGTAGCAGAGTTTCTACAGAAACAAGATAAGAACCTACTGTTGCATTTAGGGCTCACTCCACCCTTCTCCAAACATTTTAAATTCGGCCAACATGCCAAGCAGAGCATCAATCATCCCTGTAATGTGACTTTGGCCCTGTTCTCTGTAATATCCAGATACAGAGAGTCACAAATCATGCTCACTGCATTGTGACTGCAGCTCACCCCAAAAGAATCACAGAAAACAGACAAAATCATTAAGCACAGATAACTGTCTTCTAAAGAAGAAAGTTTGCATGTTTAACTGGTTAATCCTATAATCAAAATGTATATCCTTGCTGTTTCAACAATGGCAGGAGAAATACAAAAGAAGTGATGCAACATGTAATACTGACTGTCTGTGTTTAGTCTTTAAACTGTGCTGCCAGCAAACAAATAAATGAAATCGATTTAGGAAGAAAATAACAAAAACAAAACAGTGTGCATGCAAGAGATGAACCACATGATCATTATCAATTTTCTACTTCAGTTTCATGTCATTAAAAAAATCTTAATGTTGTGACAAACAGTTGTAATTAGGTTCTTCTTCAAAAATCGGGCTCTGTATAAGAAAGATGGTCGATGTACAACAAGATAACTTTGGTTTAAGGTGACAAATTTTGTGGGTTTTTACAGCTTTGTGTGAGTCTGCAACCACATCTTTAGTGAGATTAAAGAAAAGTCATTTAATTTAGTGTATCTCATAACATTTTACTCTACTACATAAACGCTACAATATAAAATTGGGAATTTCAACGATAATAACTAAAAGAAAATCATCATAACAAATTAAAACTTTATTTCAGATCTTCTGTTTAATGTGTTTCACTAAACAATCTACCAGTAAAGTGAAACTTTTGCAGGGAAAAGTATTAAATAGGAGTTTTACAGTGAAAAAACATATTCTCCATCATACGGGTTTAATTTAATCAGAATTCATGGACAACATAAGCAAACTACCCATAACCGTCCTCTGATCCTGAGTCAAATGCTGCTGAATCCTTATTGGTGCACAAGAGTATTTGCCCTTTGCAAAAGTGAGACTCGCCCACTTCAAACCAATGTATAAAGACCGCAGACAAAACTGCAAAAACAAATATCTCTCATGTGAAATTACCACAGGGTGTAAGATTAGCACAATATATTTTGTTCGGGTACTGCAGGACTCCTTTCCTCAGACTCTGAGACAGTAAAAAGCATTCCTCACTCATAAACTTGCATGTGCACATTCGTCCTTCGACAAGAAGAATGACTCATACTAAAAATGCACTAAGACTCATATTTTGGAGACTGAGATGACCTTTTAGTGAATCGTATCAGATAAACAAAACTTCAATAGGCAAAACAATGTGTAATAGTATTAAGAATAGAGAAAAAAGGGCAAAACCAGACATATGGCAGACAGCTGTGCATTGTACATTAATAAATTATTCTGTTCAATAGACCAATCAGGGGTTTCATACATTTGTTTTGATATTAGAAAAGTTGGAAACTGAGAGAAAATATACATTACAGTTTCCTTTAAAAAAAACTGTTGAGAGCACAAGTAGATCTTGTGTGGAAAACTTGGAAAAAAATGATTTATGTGCCAAGTGTGTGAGAATTGTCTATCTTTCATAACTTCATTGACTACAGGCCAGTACGTTACACAAGCATTGTTATTGGGTTATGACAAAAGGACCCCACCTCAATATCGGGTGCTTCCCAGCGTTCCTCACTTTAAATTAGACTTTGCCCTCATGTGAACCTTGCTGCACGTCCACTGCGAGTGGACAACAGACGTCATACGTTGTTGACATACTAGCTATAAAACAATCCTCTGGGGCCTACCGAGTCTAATGACTTTAACATGTGCTGCAGTTTTTTTTTTGTTATGGCATTACGCCGATTTCTTATTGTTTGTATAGTAGCAGTGGTGTGAAATCATTACATCCACAAAGCTGCACAGGATGCAACAGGTGACCCATCATCAGATGTTTGCATTGTCAAGAGGCTGCTGTGCATTTCTTTTTGCCAGATCTTCAAGGAGGAAATTCTGTACAGTGAGCGGGGGGTGGGGGGAGGCGAGGACAAAGAAATGAGAAGTCACATATGTAAAATAAACTTGTTGCATGGTGCAAATTATTTTAACGCTCACTTCCTTTACTCTCTCAGGTTGCCTCTAACAGCCTGTGGACTAATTTCTGTGGAAAGAAGTAGTAGAAGATCATCAGCAGAAATCCAATCCAGTCTGACGTGTATGGTCGCTCCACAGCGCCTTGATGAAATGCCTCTGTTTTGCTCTCCTGCAGTGCCAAACATGCAAAATACTAACTTGGAAATGTGACCCACTTATTGCTGAAAAGAAAAACCATCTCCCAGCAACACTGACCACTAATGTGGGTTCTGATTTTTTGCTCGCCACACACATGATCAAGGATGCAAGCCAAGGTTTGCTAGTGAGCTGTAATGTAAGGTGACTAGCACATGTTATCTAACAGAAGAAAGCCAGTTTTAAGCATATACAGCATGCTCAGCATGATGTCACCCATGTTAGTGGCAATAGTGAAATCCCAATAAGAAGCCTTGAAATGAGATGAGTTCTGACTCAAAAAATGTTCATAATTTGCCAAATGGTCTTAATGCTCTATTCAGTATGACTAGCAACTAGAGTGTTTGCTGAGTTCAGAGAGCAAGCATTTTCAAATATTTTCAAAGGTTTCTCATGTGATGTCATGCACACATTATTGAGATTTTTCCATGATAATGGACATGATATAGCCACTGGTTGCCAGGAAAAAAGTAACTTCCCAGTGAATCCCAACAGTGGTTCACTGCATTCGCTGGGTGAAATCAATTGCAAAGTAGCTCCTGGACCAAAAACCTCCTTGGCTTTGAGTGATAGCAAATTTACACTCTTTCCTGTAGTTTTTCATGTTTGTCTGCTAACACTCACTAAGTAATAGCTGATTGGTAGTAAAACCGGAAATGGAGAACCAATACAGTCACAAGGAGGTTTATGCTTGTGATAGTTGGGTCACTAGGGAAAGATATGGGTCACTGACCATCTTTAGGCCAGTGCCAACAGCTGCCATCAGCTTCCAGCAACCACTTGCAACTGGCGAGGTAGTTCTTGTTTTTTCCTCATTGCATCCTGCCAAATGACCATTGACCAGCTTTGATTCTACACTGTCATTATATTTGTCATGCCCAAAATGGCTGACATGTTTATGTCAAATGGTTGGCGCTCACATGTCTGCAAAAGCTCTATATAAACAAAAGGTTTTCTGCAGCCACAGGGCTCACCCCCTGGTGGCCACTGAAAACACTGCAGGTTTAAGGGACTTTAGTGTTGGCTTCAGTTTTCAGACATAGTAGGTTTGTGCTTCGTTTATACTGTGCATGACTTTTTCCAGTAAATCATATTCGGCCAAATGGCAGAAGAAACAAAAGTTAGTATTGCCTTTTAGTTTAGACAAGTGGCTAGCGTAGAAAATTACTAGTAAATAAGGACTAAATAAAACAAATGTTATTTATATTGAGACTGTTACAAAAAAACATTTTAACGGTTCATATATCATGTAAGCTTGCCGTCTACAAGCAATACAAAGGTGGTGTTGTGAGCCAGATAGCTAAATAAAAAGCCAGTTAGCTGCACAGCATGTAGGCAAGCTAATGCTGACAGTTTTGTCACCAGATTGACTTTGTTGTCATTACAGTCTACTTTCATATGGGTATTCGATGGTTTCTTAGTTGCTGGAAAACATACCTTTTTGGAAATGCAGGTAACAAATCTGTCATTAACCCCTGATGACTTTTTTTGGTCTATATGTTGACTTTAGTTCTTGAACAGCAAACTAGACAAAATCTGTCATCTAAACTAAAAGACCCACTTTATTGCTTTTGAATCACAGCGTTCATCTGATTGCTCAAAATATTGACATTTTAAATGTTTGAAATTCATTAATGAGTTATTGTAGAAATATTAGTAAAATATTAGCAAAAATGACGATAAAACACACAGCTGCTGAGTAGATTATCAACACTGGCGATGCTGAAAATTTCAAGAGAAGTAAGATATACCACACATCAGGACAAACAGATGTTGGCAATCAGAATTCTGGAGTGCACCTTTATTCATATACAGGCTTATAATATTATAAGTAATATATTTTTTATGAAGTATTGCCTCATTTATTGCTAGTTTACAACATCTCTTTTCTTTTATCGCGACACTGTTTCAGTTGGGTGATATACAGAATTCAGTTTTTGGCTTCACACTAAGTAAACACTCCAGGAAGCATCATTGTTTGCCACTTCTCATTTCGAGGATGAAAATGGTCCTTTCAGATCATCTGTCAAACATCACTGTCTTTGATAAAAACCTCATAGTGTTCACATGGTCAGAAACTGGTCAAAACCCTCCAAAAACACGGTCACATTATCATTAAAGAACCTCTTTTCTCTTACAGCTTGACCAGCCCACTTCAAGCTGACCCTGCTCCATCTAGTAATTACAGTTAACGCAGAGAGCTTCTGAAGTGCATTACACTGACAATACAAACTGAGACAACCAGGGTTGCTTTTTAAGTGATCAATAAAAATTAAGAGTCATTGATTTTGTAGAAACCTTTACTTTTGTTATTTTTGTTCCCCTCTCTGAAGGTGTTTGGAGTAAAATCTTATATATATATATATATATATATATATATACACACACATAGACAAAGGGATATATTTTTGACGTCGATGCTGTGAAATCTCTAGGGAACACATTACTTCAAGCACAGAAAGAAAGATAAAAAGCATTTCAAACATTTAAAAGTATATTTTGTTATGAACATACATAAAGAGTACAAGTACCCAAATGGTAGTTAAACATCTGTCAACAAAACTTTCTTTCTACAGAAACTCAATTTTATATTGCCATGTATCAGGGGAGCTATTCATAAACCACATTTACTTATCAGCTTAGCCAATCAAACATGAATGTTTACATCATCATATTCACACAACAGCCAAGGCGTTAATCGTCCTCCATGACCTCAGGGAACCCTGAAGTGAACGTGGCAGTCGTAACATGTTGCCATTTTAACATATTTAGAAACAACATAAAACATCATATAAATGACTGCAGTTAAACAATAAAGCCTCTTAAGTATCCCTGTGGAGATGCAAGCAGAATGAGGTGTGTGATCGGTGCTGGTTGTCTGTTTGTCAGTAAGATTACGTAAAAACGACCAAGCTAAATTTCATGAAACTTACAGAAGAGGTGGAGCATAGCCAAAGGAAGAAACCATAAAATGTTGGCACTGCTTCAGTTCACTTTCTTTAAAGTGGACTTGGTAGAGGATGTGCTCTGCACATCCCTTCATTGTTCAAATGTGTAAGTAAGCATAAGAATAGGTATCTGACTACCGATGCTTTTCAGTCTTTTCCACAACGAGTACAGTACTGCAGAGTCCCTTAAATTCAAGTGTTTTTGTCTGTCATTCAGTTTGATTAAATTACCTCAGAATTGCTGAGATTCAATCAAACTTTAATATTGTCTCTAAACTACTGCCAATTGGGCCAGTAACATTATATTTAATTTCCTGTGGTATTTCTCAGCCTAAAAATGTCAGTGCAGGTGACAAACATGGCAGCAGATCAACAGAAACCATCAGTCAGGGATAAAAAAAAAGTCAAGAAAGAGCTGCCTCTCTAGTTTACTAAGTAGCACTGTGATGCTGGGAAACATGTCATCAGTACTAAGTTTAAGTGTTGGAAGTAAAACTGTTATTCTAAGGAATGAGGGGCTTTCTCAGCACCAAATCATGGGTTCACTGCAAGGCGCTGTAAAAATACTGTGTAGATTATTGGATCATTTTCTATCGTTGGTATCGGTGGAGGAGAAGCATCACAAAACCCCTTCTTTGGAGGAGACCAGTGCCAAATGCTTGAGGTGAACAAAGCTATATCAGCATGTTTCTTTTCTGACAGGCAATAGAAAGGTGTCCAAGAAAGAGCTGGAGAATTACTATCCTGCAGGGTATGAGTGAAACTTTGTGGTGGGACTGTTTAAGTCTGGGGGTATTTTCTCAGTGCTTTGCTTAGACATTTTTACAAAGTCTCCTTCATCACGATCAAGTGGTCTATTCTATGATGACATCCTCCGCCTTCTGCTTTGCATTACTGCAAAACATGATTCATATTAGTGCAAATATAAGATACCCCCAAAACAGTTTTAATACAACTTGAAGAGTAGTTGTTAACCTCACTGAACTATTTCTGGAGGAAATCATGTTTGTTAGAATATCCCCAAAATGTATGGCGTCACTTAAGTCTGTCATTAAGCAGAAGGACTTCATCTTTTCACTGAAACTTTTTAACTCACATAATAATAATACTTTTGTACCCCAACTGTATATTTTTATGAACAGTATTCACTTATTTGCTAAAGCGCTGAACATGCACTCTCTAAAAGTATGAATAGAAATCTTCTGGGTCTAATTATATGCTTTAAACTCTAAATAGACCTTAAATTTCTGTAGAGCAGCATTTCCTATATCCTATAGGATCACAAATAGATTTTTTTTCCCATTCTGATAATGCAAAAAAAAGTATACCACTTAAACCATTTTGAGAAAAATTAAGAGAATTTCTACATGACTAATTATTACCACTGCAGACGTCATTAAACTCCTTACGTTGCAATCAACTCTTATACATGGAAGTGTGAAATCACTTCCATGTATAAGAGCTGATTGATGAAGTGGCCTCAAAGCTGTGACCTTTATATCCAAACGAAGAAATTCAGTTAATTAGCCGGTATTCGCTGTTTTTTTTTCTTTTTTTTTTTCTTGAATTAATGCGCTAAATCTACATTTTCCTGTGAGAAAGGAGGTCTGCTGGTCCAGCGTGCAGCATCACATCCTGTCTGACTAAACTGGGTGTAAACTCCGAGTCGAGGCGGGGAGGAACGGCAGAACTGTGAGACTGTATGGGAGGGTCACTAGAGCCACTGGTTTGTCCTGCAGAGTGAATGAAGTTGGATTATTATTATTATTTTGTGTTGAATGCAGAAAAACAGAAGGAAACCCTTGGGAGAACAAAAGAAACATGGTCCCCGGAATTATTTGGATATTTTACCTGTGATGTTTTGGAAAAACTTTCATCGGACGATGTTTTCTCTGCTTTTGGGAGGTTTTCTATGTATGAAGTATATGTTTTTATGTTCCCATAGGCCCTCTCGCCTCATTTTACTGCCTCCAATATTTATACCGTAGCTGGTAATTAACATAATCTTGCATTCGTGTTAATTTCGAGGAATGAAGGACAACACGAAGTCCGGATTGCCACCCAAACGCAGATTTTTTGGCAGTTTATGAATGCAGCTGTAATCACGCAGGGGAGCCTCAAGTACTTAAATGGGTCCATCATGAGAAAGAGACAATCAAGCTCCTTTATGTCTCAAGATCAGCTGCAGTTTCGGCACATTGTCTGTTATGAATAGACCGATCTCCAATTGAGCCTCTTCACTTTGAGATTTTTCGATTTTCGATTATACGGCTATTGAAATTAGGATGTGCCGCTTTTTTCTCTCTCTTAGCTTGGTGGCTTGGTTGCCTTTTTTTTGATTGACAGATGAAATTGACACTCGGGTTGCCTCTTATCAAGCGAAGCATTTCAATCTACCGCTAATTGCAGATATAGTGCCATCCTTTCTTTTCACTGCGTTTGATTGCATGGGAATACAGCCTCCTATCCTGCACAAGAGGAATGATCGATCATATATAGTTTTTCCCCTCCTAATTGCATCAAAATTTCTTTTGTTGCCAGGGTTTAAATGCAGGAGAAACTGTTATTCCTTGTTTTGGACCGGATATAGTGTGGGTTGGGGCAGAGATGCGTAATGCGCAGAGCAAGCTCCATCTCTTCTCCAAATAGGCAGCCTTCAAGATCCGAAAATGGTGAGTCACAAACATCTGGACGAGTTTGGTTTTCAACCTTTTCATTTCTTTGTCTTTCATTCACTCTCCACATTTTATTTATTTATTTTCGTAACGGGATAGAGTTAATTTGGCGGAAGCGCAGGTTTAATCGAGAGGAGATGGAGCGTAAAGACGCCAAAACTCAGTTTATTCACTTTCCTTTTGCGGTTGGAGTTCACACATTGCAACGGTTCTGGGCTGAGATACAGATTCATGTAATTTTATGAAACTTGAAATTGCATGTTGTATACAACATATACGGGTAAATTATTAGTAAATATACACAGAAATAGTTAGCACTCACTAGCTACCAGATCGAGTTTTTTGGGGGGGTTTTTTTGTTTTTTTTTTATATCAATGTTTTTTCCTGGACTGGATCTTCATGTTGGCACCACGTCTCTGGTTAGGATTTACATATTTCACTGACGTTTTATTTTATTTTTAAATCTACAAGATGCAATGAAATTGTATTTGCTATAAAAGTGATTTATTTTATTTTATTTAAATTTATTTTATTTTATTTTGTTGTCTTTGCGCAGTCTAAATCGGAGGTGAAGAAGGAGTCTGGGGAGTCCAGCCCGTCGGAGGCCGCCTGCCTCTGCCCTCCTCCGGCGGCAAAGAACCAGTGCGCGAGCTGCGGCATGGAGATCCAAGACCGCTACCTACTGAAGGTGCGAAATTAACCCATAATAAATCCTACAGTGAGAAGTAAGATTTGTTTTGTTTTTGTTTTCTTTATTTAAAGCGTAAGCTTCTCTTCACATCCCTGTCTTCAGGAAATCACTGATAATGACAGAAATGATCATCCTGCAAACGTTTCCTGAGGTTGCTGTCCATTTTTCTTCATGTCTGCTTTCTTTTCGAAAAAAATCCCAGTTAGTGTAGAATTCCACAGAAGACTGTACAGAACTGGTCAAATGCTTTTAGTTTTAGTTCTTTCTAACGCTGTTTAATTTCTAGTTGAGCATCTCGATTAAGAGAGCTATCGGAGTGTGATATGTCAGTGTGTGTGTGTGTGTGTGTGTGTGTGTGTGTGTGTGTGTGTGTGTGTGTGTGTGTGTGTGTGTGTGTGTGTGTTTGAATCTACTCAGGTCAACAACCTGAACTGGCACCTGGGGTGTCTGGAGTGTTCAGTGTGCAGAGCGTCTCTGCGCCAACACAGCAGCTGCTACGTTAAAAACAAAGAAATCTACTGCAAGCTCGATTATTTCAGGTAAGAGCTCTGATGTTTTACAACGACTGTAGTTTTCCAAAGCTGCCTGTAAGAGTCTTATAAGATTTACTTAACATTTTAATATTTTTCTTAACATTTTCTTACTATTTTTTCTTAGAGCTTTTTCGACCGTTAAAAAAAATAAAAACTCCGATATGTAATTTGATAACAGTCACAGCACTGAAATGTGTTTATTTTTCTATAAGGCCCGAACTGAAACTTATTAATCATCAGTTATCGTTTATATGGGATTTATATTAAATTTGGCAATTATTGAAGAATGAAGTATGATAATAAAATAAAATTTAGTGAAGTGTAGGTCGCTTTTTTGCCTGGTCGATGAAAATCATTCAGAAAAATTAATACGACGATTTAACTGAGAATATCCAAAAACGTGTATTATTAATGAACAACACGGGGCAATATTTCCTCTTTACGGAAAAGAATACACAAATGAAAAATGTTTATTTCACTAAAAGCATAATGCTGATACAGATTATTTATCTTGCCATTTTTAACAGTACCCGCCTGTCTTATCATATCAATAGAAATCTACACAGCCAGACTCGTTGGGCATCTACATATCTTCAATTATTTGGGGAAAAAATACAAAAAATAATCTTTTAAAATGCTCAAAGGGTGGAAAGTTTTCCCTAAATGTTTTACATTTAATCCTTCATTTAATAGAGTAGAAAAAACTTGCCATAAAACATTATTGTGCTTATGTGATAAATTATTGTACCTGAATTAAATTAAGTTCTAGCTGTTTTTACAGCTCATTGATCTTTGCTCTCCAAGTTGATCTTTTGGTCTCACTATGATTTGGCTTCAAAGTCATAATTGGAAAAACAAAAACAAAAACAGAATAAATTACCAGTAAAACAATGTTTTTAAAATAACTTCTTGTGTTTCTATCAGCTTACTCTCATAAAACCTAATGACCAAAAGCCTCCAGAGGAAAGAGCTTGATTACCAGCCGGCTGCCCTAAATGTCCCTTTCCATTTCAGTTAGTTTTGGCCTTTTGACTATTTGAAAATTTGATAGAAAACTGGAGAAATGTGCAAAATCAACAGTTTTACTGGCTAATTTTGTGGTTCTTTCTAATGGAAGCAGTGGCTATTACTTTAATTTGAACTTCTTTTTATTGACTTTTTTAAAAATTCAATCATCTTGAGATGTAGCAGTCCATTGCCACTGCCTGCTCTCCCACATTCTCTTACCCAGCATCTCACACAAATCACTCAACGATAAAGAGGACACTTATTATCTTACACTCACTTATTCTTCAGTCCAGTTACTATAAACCGTGTGACTCACAGAAATCTCTGCGTAGGACATTTAGTTTCCAGTGGTGGGAGGAATGCCTCCACCTTTCACTTTTCACGGTTCCAGTTTTCCAAAATCTCACTGGCTTTTCTTTCTGCACCAGAAATGTTCATACACTCAGTGAGATCATGTTGAATCACTGTTTTTGTCCCAGATTGTACCTTTCAGGCCAAATGCAGACTGTATTTGGTGGAGAAGCAATTTGTATTGTGTGTGCAATGTTTAATTACCCCAAACAGAGATGTTGGATCATGCTAAGATAAGTCATGTTCAAAACCTAAAGCTTTATTGAGAGCAGATGATGCAAGATCATATCAGTAATACGACTCCTCTGCACAGATGTTACACAAAACAGTAAAACTAATTATTTCATATTTTGCTGTTCTATTTAGTCCAACAGTTTTTTTAGTCTTTCTGTGTGTTAAAAAATTTAACAAATATATAATAGTTTGGTTGGACACCAGAATATCCCTTCTTGAACTCTGTAACCTGCAGCCAGCCTTCACCTGCTCGTGCCTTTCTTCTTCACAGTAGGTTCGGCACTAAGTGCGCCCAGTGTGGCCGACAGGTGTACGCCAGTGACTGGGTGCGAAGGGCTCGGGGCAGCGTGTACCACCTGGCCTGTTTCGCCTGTTTCTCCTGCAAGAGGCAGCTGTCGACCGGGGAGGAGTTCGGCCTGGTGGAGGGCAGGGTGCTTTGCCGCAGCCACTACGACATCATGCTGGACAATCTACGCAGAGCTGCAGAGAACGGTAACCCAACCAGTGAGAGTTAATCTCACAGACACCGAAGATGAATATCTGAGGTTGGATTACCAGCTAAAAACTCTGGGGGGAAAGTACCTGTTAGTATTTAGGCACACTAGAAATGCAGATGTTTGATGACTGATGAATGGCAAAACTTTAATCATACATGATGTCCACGTGTGCAATTCTGAGGGATTTGTTTTTTGTTAATGAAACATTTTTGTGGTTTTTGACTGTTGGTCAAACACAACAACATATAAGAAGATTTTTATTCGTTCTGCACGGCTTAATGATGGACCTTTTCTGACTTTTTGTAAACTAAACAATCTGTAATTAGAGAGAAAAATCAGTCTTACTGATAGTTAGTCATCATCGATCCATTTGTGGAATAAGAACACACAGGTCTTTTGGAGTGTTAATGGGTCCAAACATCGTTAAGAATCGGGCTGCAAGACTGGAGAACCAACATAGCTGACATGCTGGTTCAGTGGTTCAGATTTCGAACATATTTGTCATTAATTAAATAATTTGGAGTAAACCAAGTGGGCTTTTGAGGCCCCTATGCAGTTATGACTTCACTTGTTTTGTAACCCAGCCTTGGTTTAAGCCTAAGTAACAGAAGGAGTAGTTCAAGCTCTAAAGCTCTTCTACTTCAGTTGCTCTCAAGCTATTCAGCCCCTTTTAACAGTGATATAATGCAAATAATCAGTTGGAAGGAACGTTTTTCTTGATGTTTTTGGATTTTGGATGCACCATTTTAACTGGTGTAAAGTTTCCGAATTGCTTTTGCTTTACTTTGACTATCTAAATTCCCTCCTGTTAATTTGTTGGACTAAAATTAAGTTGCGAGGGTCTGAAAACAGAGCGAGTGTAGAGGTTAAGAGAGCCTGGAAAGAAGGAAGAGACTTTACATGAAAGACAAATAGAGGAATAATTCCTTCATTTCTCACTCTGCTGTGCTCTCAGTGATTCAAACGTATCCCATAGTGGTGTAAATACTTTGGATAGTGCGGCTGCTGGCAAGAAAACATTTTAATTATGTTACTGAGTAAATCTTCCATTTTGTGACACTGTAATAAGATTTTCTTTTCCTTTAACTCGCTTTGTGTAACTTTGCACTCTGATGACTGCATTTTAATTAGTGAATGATCACTGTGTCTATCTTAAGGCACAGGACTGACTCTGGAAGGAGCGCTACCTTCTGATCAGGACTGCCAACCAAAACCAGCCAAGAGGGCACGGACATCATTCACTGCAGAGCAGCTGCAGGTTAGCACCATTCTAATACGTGTGTGTCTACAGCACAGTGTTACTTGGCATTTCATGCCCTCTGTGTCTGGCTTTGTGTGTTTGCAGGTGATGCAGACTCAGTTTGCCCAGGACAACAACCCCGATGCTCAGACGCTGCAGAAACTGGCAGAAATGACGGGACTGAGCAGGCGAGTCATACAGGTAGGCAATGGTCAAATCTGGTGATACACTATATAGTTCAAGTTCTACTTTATATCAAACTAAAAAAAAAGTTTTCGTGTAATAATAGCATGATCAGAAGGATGGTTTTTCTTTTTCAGGCTCCTGGAAACTGGTTATTAATCACACTTAATAACACAAAGTTGTGATTGTAACTTGATCTTTTGGGATCATAAGTTAAAGAAACTGAGGAATCAGGGTATAATATTATCTGTTTAGTATCCAGAGTTTTAAAAGGGTGATCCCATTATTCTTACATTAAAACTTCACATGCTAACAGACTCATACCTCACAATACTTTTCTTGCAATTTGCTCTGATGATGCTTTGTCTTATTATGATTTAATTTTTATCCAAAAGTTTTTGATTTTAAGGGTTTCCAAAAGAAAAAGCAGACATCTTTGAGAAAGCTTTCCTTTCTTTTCACTGTTAGTGCTTTAAAAACATGACCCCTCTGGGAATGATTCCATTTCAACTCTAAGACCAATAAAACACAATTACAATTGTTGTACTTCACAGAGAAGCCAGTTTAAACACTAACACCATTAAGCTGCAGACTAAAACACTCACACATCAAACTGGAGTTATCACCTGGCTTAGGTGAAGAAACTAATGGGGTGTGGTGAGGGGAATCTGAACCCGGGACCTGCTCGGTGTTGTTGTAGTGTTTGATCATATCCACCTGCTTTTTGCACGATCACATTATCAGTAATATTTTTTACAGGTTTGGTTTCAGAACTGCCGGGCGCGACACAAAAAGCAGCCGCCTCAGAGCAGCTTCTCTCAAAGCGCTCCGCTGTCCAGAATGCCCCCGTCGCTGCCAGAAGATATCCACTATTCACCGTTCAGCAGCCCAGACCGACCACACCTGCTGGCCCTGCATGGCTACCTGGACAGTGAGTGTCAAGTCTTTAATCGTCTGTTAGTGCCATTTAATGCAGGGCCCTTTTTTCCACTGCTGGCAGGTGAACGTTCAGCTTTCAATGCTTAAATGTGACATTTTACCTCAATCTCTCTCTCTTATATCATAAACTATGCACAGGTGGAAGCCAATTTACTCAAGTCCAGCGCTTAAGTAGGAACTTGAAGCATGTAAGGAGGCTACTTCGTGCTTCCTTTAAGGAAGGAAAGTCATGAAAGATGTAATTATTTTACATGTGAAACAGATTGTGCATTAAAAATAGCAGTTTGCAGTGTTAAACCACCAGTAGTAGTTTAACAGTGATTATCATTAAATTATGTTGCATAGAGGAAGCTGTGTCACGTTATGGATCGATAATATTTGTGTCTCATTAAGTTCAGTTAACACTATTTTTAATGCAGGACTTAATTTTAACTATTACTTATTAGTGATTAGTGCAGTGATTAGTGCAGTGGATTGTTAAATGTGTCCATGTTTGATAAATAATAAGAATAAAAAGAAGAATATTTCTAGTGGTTTACGCAATCACCCACACACAAACAATTCCTGGTCTGAGACCTGGAGGAGACACAAATCACTCTGGGATCGTGCCAAATGAAATATGGGGAGCCATCCACTCTGGTGACCTCTTGTGAATAATGGCAAATTTACATGAGAGATAAACAGTGCTTTATTCTGGGGTGAAAGCTGAAAATTTCATAGAGTGTTGAAGCTCTGAGGGAAGCTTTAAAGTAATATGATGGAAACATTTGACTGCTAACATGGAAATTTGAAGGACTGTGAAGGAGGGATCCCCTGTCTGTTTCGTTTGTTTTTTCTCATCAGAATTTTGGTTTGATTTCTGGCAACAAAACAGAAAAATGTATTCATCAGACTTTCAGTCATTGCTGGTAAATTCCACTTGTGTTCATGGTACTTAAATGTTCACTGGAATCGCTTTGCACACAAGTTTTAAACTAGCTGAGCAAAAAACAAAAGAAAAACAACTTTCTGTTCAAGCACCATGAAATAATATGTGGCTTAGAATATTGTTTAAACATTTGTACTAGAAAATAAGTTAAAAGAGAAAACTGTGCTAGTTTTTTAGCATTGTAAAGTAAAGAAAGTTTTTAGCCTGCACATCTTTGTGGTCACAAAGATTACTACATAAAAAATAACAAGGAGCCTAATTTATTTCGTGTTCAACTGATTTTTAATATGTATTACTCTATATGTGCACTGAACTTAAAGTGAATGTTAAAAAACACTAGCTATAAATATTTGCACCCAAAACAGCTTCGCATTTTAAAACAATGACAGACTTAAATGTTTGTTTTGAGTAAAAATTAAAAAAAAATCTTTCTGATTTTGAAATTTCTTTATATTTGCATATGTAAAATAGAAAACAATAGCAATAATAAAGAAATAAAGTTTAGAAATAATAACATTTAGGAATGGTGATGTAAAAACTGGATGCCAAAACTCAAGTCTAGAAACATGTTGTTTACAAAAGTGTAGGTTGGGAGAAGAAAGCTATAAATAACTAATCACTCCTGGGAGGATTTTACAGTTTAAACATCCACCCACCTCATCTCCACCCAGTCCAGGTTCTTCAGACTGACCACAGGACAAATTTGCTGGTGGGTGGAAGTTATTTGTGAACAGCTTGTGCAGAACGTTGCTGGTGACAAAACCAGCAACATTCACTGTACACTATGTAGGTATCAGCAAGTATTTCATAGGTACAGATTACATCCAGTGAAGTTACACTTTTATAAAAATGCTGTAATAGTACAAGGTGTGCTTTATGGGTTTTAACACCCTATATGGGAATATTTTGTGATTTTGAAGTATTCACATTCACTCTGAGCCTTCTTCTCTGTGGTTTATCTCATTATTTTGATGCTTTAAGTATTTATGTCAGTCATCAGTAGCATATTTCTTCATCTTAATTATAATAACGTGGTCCTGTTGCTTGCCAAGCTCATGTTGTTTCTCTTTCTTTGTGCAGCTCATCCCTTCTCTGTCCTCGCTGCTCCGGGCCACTTGACCCACCCGTCCATCTCTTTACCACAGCTTCCCATCAGCCGCTGACTTGCTGTGTCTACTTTTCCACCGTCGACACTCTGATGATGTTGTGGAGGGAAAAAAATCCTTTGGGACGCCCTGTCAGCAATTTGCTCCGTTTGGAAGTCAAGTCCTCGGGTGACGGCAGGACCGCGTTTTTTAATCAGTCGGGTTTTTCATTGTGAGACTGCTGAGTAAACTGTGGTGAAGCCTTCAGGCTAACACAGGAGTAACTTTTTAATTTTGTCTTGTTTTTTTTTTATATAATGCAGAAGACCACTTTTATTTTATTTTCCTTTTTTTTCCACAGGACATGAAACATTGCATCAAGTTGGAAATGGTTTTCACTTTCAAACAAGATATTTTAATTGCTCCAACATGAGCTTAAAGAAAAGAAGAAAAGAGGAGTGGTTGTAGCAGTGTTACAGTAAAACCTCAGCATTTTTCTTTTTTACATTTTGTACTGGTGATGAGCACATTTGCAGCTTTATTGTTGTTTGTTGTTGTATTGTTGTCAGAAAATGGAAACTCTTATTTATTCAGAGCAAAACTTCACTTTTAAAAACGCACTTTTGAATGTGTCTTGAAATGGAAAAATTCAGTTACTGTACATTGTAAATACGGTCATGGTTTAATAAAATGTATCAGATCCCTTATGAAGGTTTTAGTGTTTGAATAATAGACAATCAGGCTGACTTGAAGAGCAAGGAGTAAAGTGTTTATACGTGTGTGTGTGTGTGTGTGTGTGTGTGTGTGTGTGTGTGTGTGTGTGTGTGTGTGTGTGTGGTTGAAAATGCAACAGCTTCTCGAAGATGGAGTAGAAAAATGTGATGTTGTATGAGGACACTATTTTTACACTCAAAACCACTAAATCTAAAGGTCACCTGTCAGAGGCTAAGTACCTAAAGTAACCTGTTATTAAGAGCAATATCCCACGACAAACCTGCACATCATCTCCAATTTACACGCTGTACTTTACAGGAATTGTGATCAATCCCACTGCGAAAACGATTATAACCGTTTTCACTCAAAGCGTGGCCATCGATTGGGCAGTTTGTCGGCTTTTATGAGCTCTTCTAGCACAGATTATCTACAGCTGTTATACTGATTGACAGCACTTAAGGCGCCGTGATTGGCAAAGAGTGAATGGGATACTTCGAGCTAAAGCATATCGTTACATGTGTATTTTTCCAAACCGGATCAATGTGGGGGCTTTTTAACAGCAAATCCAAGAGTGCGGCACCTGTGCAATTTCACATTCCTGCTAAGGAAGACCCCTGTCAGGTTCTGTAGAGTTTAGCAAACCAAATAAGAGATCACATGTGTGACCATGTGACCAGTATACAGTTAAAAAGAATAGGGTGCGTATTGATTTACTTGAGATTTTTTTATTATATTAAACCAGTTTTCTGATGTGGTTTATAGATACAGATATATTTAGGATGGCATTTGCACGTTTTCAGATAAGTAGTAAGTTTTGAAGACCTACGGAAATTGAGCTAGCTGTTTACAACCAAAGTGAAAAGCTATTTTCTATGCATAAAGAATGATCCATTTAAAGGACAAATGCACAGTATATAACTGTTTATTTTGATTCCTAGTTTGCATTTTATCTCATGAAATGAAATAGCTATTTGCACAAAAATCCAGAAACACCGGGATCAGTGAACTGACATACTTTCCATTGACGGTAGTCTTCCTCCTGTTGCTTGTAAAAAAGAAGCAGGAAAGTCCATTTGAGCCCCTGCTGCCTTTAAGCAGACAGCAGATAAACACACACACAATGGTTCCTTCATACTCCTCAGAGATTTAATTAAAGGTGTCCATATGTTGGCTGGGCCAGGTGTGTTTGAGTGTCTATTTAGGTTGATTTTAATGTATATATGAGTGCTGTATTATCTCAGCGCTCTTGTTCTTTCCTAAACTTTGCGCTTAAATCAAACTTTCCTCTAATCAATCGCTTCCAATCAATTCAATCCAGGAGGAAACCTTTTCACTGACACGACGCTGCTCCTTGTGAAATCTCAGAACAAAAGCTGTCTTCATGCTGAGCAGAGATGATTATCAGGCTGACACAGCTTGGGCCACCTGCCAGCACTACACTGTAAAAACGCACATTTCTTCCCCTCTCAGACGCGAGCGCTTAAGGCAGCGTTTAGGCATGTCTCTCTCCATGCCAAGCATCCCCGAACGCTAAAGTCGACCCATTTTTGTCATGCTGTCATGCGTCCGCCTCTGTGATTGGCAGCCTCAAGTGGTTGCAGATGAAAGCGGGCCCCCCATGCTAATGAATAGGCCCCTGATTGCAGAGCCGCTCGCTCGCTGAATTACAGCGTCGGCCGCCTAATGAGCAGATACACTGCAGTGCCCCTCGTCTCCACGTATTCACATTTCTCTCCTTCACGCTGATGAGCGCTCCCCTGCGCAACAGTCAACAAAACCTCTGTGGAAGATTGCAACATGAGCCATCTTCATCAGCACCCTCCTCCTCCTCTAGTTTTTTTCATCAGACTGCCATATGCTGGCAGGGTCTTTTTTTGTGTGTGTTATTTTTCCTGCTTCACTAGATTATATTATTTGATTGCACTGAAGATGTTATACAAAGTAACTGAAAGGCTGATGAACATGATAATAGCTCAGTTCAGTTTAAATGAAGAAGCTAGATGTTTTGTGTTTTTTCTTACTTCAGTGGTCTACAGTCAAATGCATTACAAATAAATGTAGTCAAACTTTGCTAATTTTACAAGAAACTAAAAATGATGCTTAAAATTGCTGGTTGGCTCTGGTTTCATGACATGCACCTAAGTCAGTGAGTCAGTTCTTAATTGAAACCAGAAAAAACTCAAATACATTTTGACCACTGAAATTTGGCCAAAAAATTGCCAGCATAAGTCAAGGTAATTTTCATTTGATCATTCTTCCTTAACTATTTATTCAATTTCAATAAAACTCTATGAAGTATAAAACTGCATTTTCAAATTTCAACATTTATCTCTACTTTTGACCTTTTGACCTCCTCTTTGACCCTGGATCTGACTGGGAAGTTCCATGGTTTTTTTTAAGCATGTTAAAATATCCCACTAATAATAGTTCTCATTGAATGTACAAAACCTGAACCAATGAAACTGTACACTTACTCGCCACTTCATTAGGTACAGTAGTAGTACCTAATACCACAGTAATATGTCTCTTTTCAAGTTCAAACTGAACATCAGAATGGGGATCAAAGGTTATTTATTTAATTTGAACGTGGGATGGTTGTTTATGCAAGGTGGGCAGGTCTGAGTATTTCAGAGTGTGCTGATTAACTGGGATTTTCCTGCACACCCATCTCTAGCTTTTGCAAATAATGGTCTGAAAAAGAGAAAATATCCCATGAGTAGAAGTTGTTTGGGGGAAAATTATGCCAGAGGAGAGAGTGGAAAGGCCTGGCTGCTTTAAACTGATAGGAAGGCACAGTAACTCAAATAACCACTGGTTACATGAACGGTATGCAGAAGTGCATAAACAACACATCAAACCCTGAGGCAGGTGGGCTGCAGCAGCAAAAAAACAAAAAAAACAAGCATACCTAGATCCACTCTTGTCTGCCAAGTACAGAAAACTGAGGCTGCAATATAGTTGCACCAAAACTGAACAATACAAGAAAATCATTGCCTGATCAAATCAGTCTCACTTTCTGCAGTGACATCGTAAGGTCAGTTTTGGCATGAACAATATGAAAGCACGGTATCAGTGGTTAAGGATGCTGGTGGTTTTTCATGCCACACTTTAGGTCTTTTAGTATCAACTAAGCTTGTTTAAATGATTTCCTGACCACGCCTATACCTTTGTAATTAGTGTACCCACTTCTGATGGCTGCTTCCAGCAGGATAACGCATCATATCACAAAGCCCAAATCATCTAAAACTGGTTTCTCATGTCACTGAGTTAATTGTGCTCAACCACCAGAGTCAAACTCAATCGAGTAGAGCACCTTTGGTATGTGGTGGAATGGGAAATTCATATACACCCAACCAAATGCAGCAGCTGTGTGAGGAATCTTTCCAGCACTCTCTTGAATCTGTGGCATGAAGAACTAATGCATTTGAAGGGAACAGGGGGTCCAACATTGTACTAGTAAAGTGTCCCTAATGAAGTTCCCGCTGAGTAAACCAATACTTGGTTGTGGAGACATCCGTGTGCATACATGAAACAGAGTGATGAAACTAACACATCTATTCAGTAATGTTCTGGGTAAAACTGAAACTGACATTTCTCCATGTCAGAGCATCCAAACTTGACAAAACCTCTTGATGTAGCCTGGCAGATCAGGCTCTAAACAAATTCAGTACAGTTTTGTTCAACTGTCTTTTGATTTACTGCTATTTGCTAAGCCTTGTGTATCAGTTTGTAAAAACATGGAAGAAAAATGTACCCAAAGGTTTATTAGGGTCTTCTTTGCTTCTTTGAACCCTTGTCCTTAGTTACACATAAATGCAGATTCTCTGCTTAAGTTGTTCAGTCATGTATCCCTAATATCTTTATTAATGTTTTTTTTTCTGTTCTTCGTGTACTTAGTCATGTAATTATTAACTCAATCCCAGAAGAAGGACATTTTTTCCAGTCATAGTTACTATGAGTAAGGAGTCTTTTTTTCTGATGTCCCTTATTCTGGAAGACAATTATTTTTTCCCACAGAAAGGCTTCTGTGACTCACAGTTGATGTCTATCTACAGCTTGGAGCAGCACGAGACTCTCCCAGTTAAAACATCAGCTAAGCATATTAAAAGATCATTCTGGTGTATTTCAATCAGATGTATTTCCCATTAAGGCTGCTACTTTGGCTCTAAAAGTCATTCTAACTTTGCTTCTCCTTCTCCACCATTCAGATCAGGGGTACTGAGGAGCTGCAAGACAGGGCATCACAGCTTTGAGCTTTCATTATGTTCTTGATTCTTACATGAAGCATTTTTAAAACCTTTGTTTTTAATTTTGACTCAGTATAAGTTAAATTTCTTACTTGCAAACATCTTACAAGACTCTTGACTATGCTGACATAATAAAATCAGACTATATCAACTGCGAATTTAATGTAAATGATGATTCCCAGTGTTCACATCTTACATGATAGGAATCTCCAGGTCCACCACGTCCCAAAGGTGACCAGATTGAGATGTGCTGGAAGGAAACATAAGAAGACTGATACACTGTGGTCATAAAGAGCTGGACATAACAGCAACAACACTCAACTAGGCTGGACAGTTTAAATGATGCTCAATAGGTACCAAGAGGCTCAAAAAGTTCCAAGTAAATACCCCCTCCACGAATGCTTCCACATCCCTCACATGCTTTCATTTTGTTAACGCTGAGCGACTATCTGGATGTTACAGCAAACGTAAGACTCTCCAGAACATGTGTTTTTCCAATCGTCTATTGTCCAATTTTGTTAAGCCCCAGTGAATAGCTTCAGTTTCCTGTTATTAGCTGACAAGAGTGGCACATACTGTGGTTTTCTGCTGTTGCAGCCGATCTGCTTCAAGGTTTGTTTGGAGATGCTGTTCTTCATGACTCTTTTGTAACAAGTGGTTATTCAATTTAATGTTTCCTTCTACAACTGGAAGATTGACTGGTGATTGACTGATTTATGTCAACTAGCCTTTGCTATGCTAAAATGTAGCCTTTCTTACATTTTAGCATAAGAAGCTTCAAATTAAGTTTTTATTATGTTGACAGTTTACTTTATTTATATAGCAATTATCATGTTTAAACTTTCCTTTTAAGCTAATGTTAGCTTAAGCAGCTAATCAGCTATAATTGAAAAGATACTTCATCATGTGACTTTTTTTGTATTTATTTATTTTCAGTTATGCATTATGTTAGGTTTTTTGTTATATTTTTTATATAATAACAGTTTATATTCTTATTATTTTATTATCAGTTTTGTCAATAACGTTACAAGGAAAACAGGTTTGGTAGCTACTCTGCTGCTAGCTACATTTATTGCAAAGTTTCAGTTGTAAACCTATTGATACTGCTCAGCCTTAGCATAGTTGGGTGTTATCAAAAGTGTTGCAGAGTGTCTAAGAGCCCCAATATCTTTTAAAGATTGAAACTTATGATCACCTTTTAGATTAGATTAGCTTTTATTACCTGCAACCAGGGCTGCTATGGCGGAAAAAAAAATATAAGAATTTAAAAATTTGAAAACATTTTACAGGCCTTTCTAGAACCTAGATCTGGTTATAATAACCTTCTCTTTCTTTCTTTTCTTTTCTTTTCTCATCTTTTGCAGTCCTCCAGCTGTCAGCCAAACAGCAATGACTTTGCTAATTTCCTCCCAAAAAACAGGTGTTTATTTGCAGAGGCCTCACTTGTAAATGTAATGTCATCAACCATCAACAATTTCATCTTTTTTTATTCTAAGACTTTAAATGTGTACCTCAAAAGTGGATTATTTGAGGCTTCAGAGCTAGACCACGTCGACAAACAGCATGGTGGTTAACACTACATGAGTGAGCATTTTTAGGTGAAATGTCCTTTCTTTAGGAAAACTGGACCACAGTGAATTTACTTTATGGCTTAGAGTGTTTTGTTTAAATATAGATACTGCACAGCCCTACCATTTAACCCTGGCTATAAAATTACTACACAACTGTATTTGGTATCGTGTTTCCAAACAAAGTCAAAACAAAGCAAAAGGAATTTATTTGACTCTGGATTTTGGGCCTTTGCATAGTGCGCTGTAGAAAGTCATAGAAATAAACAAAGAACCTTTTTTTGTGTGTGTAAACGATAACTCTTACAGTAGCACATGAGAGCAGGGGCCCTGACGAAAGGCAAGGAAATAGCTGAAACTTATGATTCACTTCGCCCAGGCTGACGGCCAACCACGCACCATGCAAAAATAAACATAGGACTCCACAGCAGGTTCCCAGATAGTGTTTACTTTGGGGAAATGACAACTGGTTTTGAAACATCACTGCACTTAAGTTTGATTTATGAGAAGCTGGAGCAGATTCTGAATCAAACTCCTGAGACTGATATGCCTAGGTGTTGCATGTCATATAAAGACAGTGGCACTAAAGCACACCTGAAGGCTGCGAATGCTGTTGAATTACTACATTTCACCCTATCAGATGGAGACTAGCTTAAATCAAAGGATTCTGTATATCATGTAGCTTCCTCCATTTCCACAGGTTCACAGACACATTCAGAAATTTCAAATTCTCCTATAATTCAGTCCTGGACAAATATTAAATACATAAAGTAAAGAAGAAGTCACTTTAGTGTATCACAATAAAGATCTAAATGTTTTTAATCTCTGCACAACCATTTCCATGTCAGTTATGTGGCGTATGGCTGCTAATGATGGCTGTTTAAAAGTTGTTAGAGCAGTGATTCCCCAAGTGTGGTCTGTCGGCCCCTTGTGGGCGATAAAGGTACTGCACTTTAAAATGACAGATTATTGTTTTAATGGAGATTCCCAAATAAGCGAATTGATAAAAACACAAAGAAGAAAGTGCTTCATTTTCAGCTCAGAGGTGATCAGAGAAAGGTTTTGTTGGATACCATGAAGTTTTCAGACTTTAAAATGGGCCACAGTGACCGGTGGGCTTAATGCTGTTTCCTCCCCTTTAACAAAAAAACCCCAAACTTTACGAACGTACACCCAGTACACTTATTTGTGTGTCTTGTAGTAGTACACTTAAAGGTTTGATCATATAAAGTCTATCACCAGTTAGAATAATTTATCAGTCTCATGGTAATGGCCTGATAACGATATAGGAAAGACAACATGAAAAAGTTATATTTGTTTCGTATCCAGTTCGAGCTTCTGCCATACTGGAATGAGATGCCTGCTAAGGCTAAAGTTGTCCTTATTCCAGGCCATGGGATATCAAAAGCATGAGGACAACATGTGCAATCACTTTATACGTTATTTATAGGTTATATTGGCTGTAGTCTAATTTAAAGTCTGCAAGCTAAGAACCAGTTTTTCCAGTTTTTCTCCAGTTTTTCAGCATTGTGAGCTAAACAGAAACATCACATAAATCATTACCCTTATCAAAAGATGTTGTGTCTTGAGCTTAAACTTGTCTTGAACTTTTGTATATTTTGACATGAAAATGGGAAATAGTTTAAGTGATTTATTTAAACTTGTGCAAACCTACATGGGATAAAGCAAATAAGGCCAATTTATAGTAAGCTTGAAAGTCAATATTTGGTATGCTCCCTTTTATGGACACTCTCAGGTAGGCCTTCTTGGAATTTTGCTAGTTAGTCTTGAAGGCCTCTTGAAGAAGAAGCTTTTTTATGTCGACTGCTTTTTGTTCCGTTTTCTGTCAAGCTGATCCTACACTGCTTCAGGGATGTTGCGCTCTGGGCTCTGGGGACGCTGATCTATGACTGACAGTATTGCCACCAGCACGGCTTTTACTGCGAAAGTATGCTGATCAGATTATTCATAATTCCATTAAATTTGACAAGATCCTCCAACACCACTGTCTGAAATACAGACCCAACCCATGACAGAGGCTAGCTCACAGATGGCTTTAGACACTCCCCTGACCTGGACTGGACCTATGTCAGGGATTTGCTGTATTTCTCCCAATATTTCTCAAGGAAAGGACTTTTAGATGCTTTTCATCTGCTGTAGATAGCGTTTTTGAAGCCTACAACCTCCATTTGTCATATTTACTTAATTTTTCAAGGAGACACTGAACATGCTGAGATATCCTTAGAATACTTAAAGTTATCCTCAAGTTGTCTGTTGTGTGTAGACACATCACTGGTTCATCCCTTGAGTTATAGGTTCCCTTTTTGTGCTTGAATGATTTATAAATCATTTCTAAGTAACTTAAACATAATTCCCCTGAAAATGGTCAAATACAAAGACTGGACTGAAAAATGAGTGAACAAGCAGCCGGTGCCTTTCAGAAAGCCTAGAGACCTACAGCTCAAGACCGCTTTAAAAAATTACAAGAACGTCTGGGTCATAAAGAAATCAGGAGTAGCTCAAGGGTTTTGCACTTTATTTCTATATAACGTTTCATTTTCATACCATGTCTCTTCATAATTCAAGTAACTTGTGTCTGAAAATTTGAGCTTTAAAAATACTTAAGTTCTCTGCTGTAGTATGTGTTTTAAGCCACATGATGTCGCTGTATCCTTGCTATGTCTTGCTTTTGTGCTTGTGAGAATCAGTTTTATGGCTTTTCCCCTTTGACTAAGGAACAAAGATCCCACACATACATCAGAAAAATGTAACGAATGTCAACACAAGTGTATTTGTACAACATGTATGCATCCAGTTGTATTACATTATAATGTAGTGACACTGTAATACAGACACACTTGTCCTGCAGTTAAGACTGCATTCAGTTTAAGTTAATATCCATTTGTTTGATTCATTCTGGGCCAAGTTGGACAGCTTTAAGTCATTAATGTTACTGTGCCTGCAGCCTGTAGAAACAGACAGGTTATAGGTGACTTTTACGGTTAGCTTAGAAACGGCACAAAAGAAAGTTTCCACCGTGAGCTGTCCCAGAATGTAGCTGGCCAATGCAGACGAGCGCTGGGCGGGGATGGCTGCAGTGAGATGTAATTCATACAGCACTAAATCAGGTCACTGTCACTGAGAGCTCTGATCTTCTTGGCATGATAAAGCCCAAAGAAATCAAAAGTCATACATGTTTTCAACAGTAACAAGGGATTATATGCTCTAAGATGGAAATAGAGGGCTGAGAGACAATTCACCCTTATAAAATGGTGCCTGTGCGTGTTGATGCGGGTGTGTGTGTCTGTGAGTGTGTAAATATAAGCCAGGTTTCCAGTTCATCCACAACTACGCCCTGCATTTCTTTGTGTATTTCTCAGGGGTCTTCACTTTCTTTTCATTCTTTCTCTTCATTGTTCCCGTTTCCTCTCATTTCTTCCCATCCTGGCTGGCCGTCCTCAGGTGAAGCCTTCTCACATCACTCTAAAGCCATTGTGTCTGCTCTCAATACAACCACTGTGGAAAGAGACAGGTCAGATTCAAGTCTGAGGAAGCTATTGTGAGGACAAATATAGAAGTAAAGGCCAAATTTTCTGCTGGGCAGGACTGGCTTGTTTTTTATGTAACAATATTGAGTGAATGCAACTTTTTTCCCCCAACAACCTATTACATTTGTTCTCTTTTGAACGATTTTTCTGCCATATTCATCTTAGATATACTTATATTACCTGAAAAAAGCAGGTTAAACTATAAACTATACTGACAGTAGCAGTACAGTTTTTCCTCAAATGAAAGGACACATTGATTTAAACTCATGTGCACCTCTGTATTTTTTCAGTCCTCCACAAGGTGTCATATTGCATCCTCTCCTTTGTTGTTGTGGGATTGGTTACATGACTGGCTCCTCCCCAGCCAGGACAGCTGATCCTCTACAGCCGGACTCACCTGTGAAAGCTGCTCCAGCAACAACAATCACTCTCACCATCAGCGACAAGAAGAGACCAACTGAACAACTGAGCTCCAGGTAAATACTGTTTTTGTCCCTTTCCTCTGTTTCTGTTCATCAATTTACAGCTCAGAGTAGCTGAATAGGGAACACATTTTCTGGATGATGTAAAGCTCTCAGGGACTTGAAATTTACTAGAACGTCATTGCTGTTCTTCTTAAATAACTCTGTGACGAGGAAAGAGTGATGATGCTTGGTATCCAGCACTTGTATTTCAAACACAGTGTTTCTTTAGTAGAACAGAAACATGATTGGTAATATTTCCTGCTTGAATATTCAACAGAAACCTGGAAAAGGGAGACAAAAGATGACAAAAAATGTTACAGGGTGATCCAAGTGACTTTTTAAGTTTTTCAGGATCTCAAGAAAATCATTTATTGTTACATTTTTGGCAATCGTTTAGTAGAAAGTCATAAAACTCAGAGTTGTTTCAGATCTATCAAATCCAACAGGACAAATCAAATGGCTGATCTTGCTGGATTAATCATGTGACTTTAAGAACCAATAGGTGTGCACTGTCTGTTTTCCTAACCAATGTTGTCTATTCTGAAGTACTTTCTATTTTTTCCTTTTGGGTGATTTTGAGAACAAAATAAGACAGAAGTGGCCATGACAGCCTGTTCATGTATCAATCTACTAATATTTTTATTTTATTTTCTTGATGGGAAATCATCTCAAAAGGAAACTAGTTATAACCTCGTAAATAGTGACTCCATTCTTTGAACAATGCCTAATGACATACTACCTTAAGATATGACAGGGTGCCTTGACTTTTAGCCCTTTCAGAGTTTTCTGGTGTATGATAGGCATAAAAAGACCTCTAGGTGTGTTTTTGTCTTCCTTATTGATCCTTATTGACCCAAATGTATCTAACTATCTGTGTAGTGGACACCATGGCCTCTGCTCTCTCTGTGCGCTCAGTGCGGCAGCCCTCCTTCTCCAACATCTCTGTGAGGGGCAGTGGACGCAGCATCCGCTCCAAACCCTCTGTCTCCAATCTTTCCTCGATCGCCACTCTGTCGCGCTCCCTCTCTCTGGGCAATGGCCTCAACGTGCTGGGCTCCAGCCTCTCCAATGGCCTCAGCGTCAGCGAGAAGGAGACCATGCAGGGCCTGAACGACAGGCTGGCCAACTACCTGGACAAGGTGCGGTCACTGGAGAAATCCAATGCTGAGCTGGAGGTGAAGATCAAGCAGCTTATGCTGGACAGAGCTCCAAAAGGGTACGACATTGAGGGGATGATGGCACAGGCCCATGCCATTGGACAGGAGGTCAGTGTCTAGTGCTTTAGACTATACAATTCATTTTAAGACTTCCTGTCTTGAGAAAAAAATAATAATATTTGTGCGTGATGTTCTGTCATGAATTCTCAAATTTAAAGTACAGTTTTGGTGGAAGAACTCAACTTAACAAATTAATATTTAACTAGACACATTAAAACTACACGTAATTTTAACTTGCTGTGCATTGTGTTCTTTCACTTAGGTGAGAAAGAAGACACTGGAGAATGCCCGTATAATGCTGGAGATTGATAATGCCAAGCTGGCGGCTGATGACTTCAGGGTCAAGTGAGTGTCACACTGCAGTCTTCTCCCTGGCTGTGAGTGTTCACATGGGAGCGCCAGACTGCAAAACAGTATGAATAAATGACCTTTCTGTCAGGGGCCGAAATAAATGCCTTATTCCCACGGTGGGTGCTCCAGTACCAAACAATGGCAACATCAGTTAGAGGGGAATATGATAGATGGTGCAGGCCAGAAAGAGAATCGTCCCCTTACGGAGATTCTACAGTTGGTAAGGTGAAGCTAAAGGTGACAGAGTCAGGAAATACCTGCTGCTGGTGTTTTTCACAGTGTGTTGATAGTATGTTTTGTGGTCTAATGTGAGGGAGTAATATGTCAGCTGACAGTGATTCATGGTATTTACAGCAAAGTGAGTGTGGACCTTAATAACTTTGAGCTTTGCAGGAGTTTGAATGCGATTTTTCACATTTGTGCATCCATTCCTGAGTGGCCTCAGTGCCAAATTCACAGAAGAGTTACTAATTAGCTCCAGCTGCCTTTATCAGGTGCCTGTTAATCAAAGTGTCAACACCCCTAACACCAGTATCCACACGAAGGAGTTAACAGGCTGTAAATCTGCTATTTAATGATGTAAAGTTGGATATTTTAATGTAGAAGTTCATGGGAACTGATTTTCTTTAAGAGCTACTTGCCTCCTGAGGTACTTGAGGAAAAATGAAAATAGCGTGGAAGTGTCACTTCTGCTACTTGTTCAAAAGTCTTTTTCTTTATGCAGAAGCAGGAATATTTTTGGTCTATAGGTACAGAAAGATTGTATTAAATAATCTGCAGTATTTTCAGATCTCATGAAAATGAGTATTTTTCAATAATGTACACAAAAGGTACAAACCTGGCCTAAAATTGCACATGTTTACTGATGACCTCCTTTTCTCTTAACATGAACTTGTGAGAATTTACAGGGAATCGTGTTGGGATATTTTCCACATGTACAGACAGCAGGAAGTAGCCACTTCAGACACATTGACACAACTAGAAATGCTCTATGCACCATAGGTAACGTGGTTACTTGGATATAGTGTACAGGAAGAGCTGGCAGGTTAAAAGTAATTTCTGTGATTACTTTCTGCATTTACCCCCATTTCCTCATGAAATTTTAGCTTTTCCCAGAATGTTGTGGTAATGTATGTGTGCATTCTTACTGATTTGCCTGGCTGACTTGCCACAAAATTGTGGTACATATTTCTATATATGAAATCTCTTCAACACAACACATGGGTCTTTTGGAAATAAAGTCACAGCTGTTATTCTGTTGATTGCTCATATCCAACCTGACTACATCAAATATTTCTGTTCTCAAGTGCAGAGCTACAGCACAAGTGTGAAAGTTCATTTATTTGATTTAATCTTGTCTTTAATGCTGTTTTTTTTTTTTTAATGCAGATGGGAGGCAGAGGCCACCTTGTGCCAGTCAGTGGAGAGGGACTGTCAGGCTCTGAGGAGAGCAAAGTCAGACCACGACCAGATCATCGCCACTCTCCGAGGAGACCTGGACAGCCTGAAGGAGGAGCTCTACTTCCTCAAGAAGAATCACCAGGAGGTGAGACTGCTGCCAAAACGAAGGTTACAAGAGCTTAAACAGTGTTTACATATCCATTATTATTATCTTCTTCACAAGACACAAGTTCATATAAACTAGTTCTCTGCCAGGTCAGTTTGTGTTTTCTCCCACAAGGTTTAAACAGTGTCCGGTGTCTGAAATACGATAATATAAGTACAGGGACACACCCTTCATCTTTGTAACCAGACTGCTTCAAGATAACGAGGTAACTCCAATGTACACAAAGCAGGAGTGTTTGAGCCCAGTCATCGCAACAGTCTGTGTGTGTTTAGGCAGTCAGGTGTGGTGTCCAGGATGTAGACTGAATTTTACACAGAGGGAATTTTTTATTTTGTCTTAAAAATGTATAAAATTTGACTGACTGTAATTAGAGTGTTATCATAACTGTACAGCGCAGCTTTTTTATTTTGTTATTTTTCAACACATCTAATTTTTCTTAAATCGAGAATTAAAAAACAAAAAAAAATTTCATAATTGTTGCAGCCAGTAAGAACTACAAAACCCAAGAGGTGTTGATGCAGCTACCATATAAATGTCTCAGAAATTAATTTGTAGCAAAAGTGAAGTAGATGAAGCCTTCTGACACACAACCTGTGGTTGCACTCTTTTAGGCAGCTACAGTGATCACTCATTTAAACTTTAATTATCTTGTGAGCTTTATGAACAATACAGTAATAACTTTTAATTCACGGTGGGATTCTTTCTTTAAAAAACCTTATTATATTTGGCTAGTCCCCTGAAGATTATCACTTGGCGCTGGCTTTTTCTTGAGGCTTCATATGTTGTGAATAAAAACTTTACAACTACTGTAAAGATTTAAAGGAAGCGAACAATGGTAGCGTAAAATAGTTATCAAAGAGCTGTGAAGTTTCTGTGATATGAAAGCTGAGCTGATTTTGTGGGATTACTCCTGCACATGTAGCTGATGTTATTATGGGTGTCAAGGTAGGAAGGCGAGAATTAAAATTCCAGAACAACTTTATTGCACAGCTCTTAACTAAACAAAGAGCAGCAGGTCAGGTGCTGAAAGTACAACTCATCTGGGGAAATGCACGAGGAAGGACACAGCCATGAGAGAGAATGTGATAAAGGGCAAGGGATGAATGAGACAACACATATATATGCAGAGGATAACGAGGAACAAGCAACAGGTGTGAGAACAGCTGCAACTAATTACAGGTGACAGGCAAATAGAACTGAATACACGACAAACCACCAAAATGAAACAGGAAGAAACGGAACACGGAAAGAGAAACTCAGACATGACACAAAGACAGAAAGATAAACAAGCACCAAAACAAGACTGACTTCACAAGAAGTCACAGGGAACACAGGGGAGACGTGTAAAGCTAATTTAACAAAGTACATTAGAGTTTTGATCGACTCTAACCTACATCTGCTGTAACAATAGGTTAGCTCATTGAAAACAAACAGCCAATTAGGCAACATGGATGATGTTAAAGCAGGTTTACCAGCTCTCGCGCTGATGGCATGACTTTCACCTTCAGTCTCACGCTGCTGAAACAGTCTCACACCAGTTAAAAGGAAGCCTCAAAGCTCCTCCTTTATTAAAACAAACAAACAAAACAAGCAGACAACAGGTTTTTTCCATCTGAACATCAGACCTTTTTCTAAATTTCAGCTCTGGTCCCTGAACATCTCAGTTTACAAGCTTAATCCACCAGAGGCATTTAATGGTTTTCATTTAATATAGCAGCTCTTTTATAGCACACAACTTATTTTTGTTTGCTCAATGTCTGTATCAAAAGGCAGTACTAAGTGTAGTAAAACCACTTGAAGTTGAAGTTGGTGGATTAATAGGTGGACATCAAAATATTTCTGTTATAACCATGATTTACATTACAGTGCATCTACAGTAAGATGCTGCTTTTTCCCTCCATTCCTTCTTTAAATGTCTGCAGGAAATGAACTCCCTGAAGGCCCGTTTGGACAATGAGCAGGTGAACGTGGAGGTGGATGCGGCTCAAAGTCCTGATCTTGGGGCCATCTTGGCTGAACTCAGGGTCCAATATGAGGGCATTGTTCGCAAGAACAAGGAGGAGGCCGAGTCTTGGTACCTGAAGAAGGTGTGTAACTGCACAAACCAGCTCTTGTTCTTCTGTCTTTTCCCCACAGTAAATAAATATGTAGGACTGCTTTCTTTCATCTCCGCAATATTGTAAAAAATTACAATTTATCCTATCCTAACAAACTAGATGCATTGGTTACAGCTAGTCGGGACTATTGTCATTCCTTTTTATCAGCATGTCCCAAAAACTCCCTGAAAAGCTGTCAGTTGGTCCAAATGAGTAGAGAAAGAGAGAAAGCGAGGGATCATATTTGTCCCTTGTTTGTTCACTGGCTTCCTGTTAAGCTCATCATTTAATTTAAAATCCTCCTTCTTGCATAGAAAGTCTTGAAGGGTCAGTCCACATAACATCTTAAAGACCTTAATGCATTATATTATCCCATCAGAGCACTTCACTCTCAGACTGCAGGCCTACGTCTGGTTCCCAGAGTTTCTCAAAATAGAACTGGAAGCAAAGCCTTCAGCTACCAGAACCACCTCCCTAACTAGGTTCAATGATATACTAATTAGGCTTCAAACTTTCACTTTTGGCTTATAGTTAGCGCTGCATCAGGTTGACCTGAAACATTGCTTAGTTAACCAGCTTAGGCAGCTAGAAAGTAATCAAGTACTTCACCTCTTGTTACTCATCGAGCATTTTTATGCTACTACATTAATTTTCTTTTCCCTTCCCTTCTCTGTCATCACCAAATCAGTTTTAGCAGATAACTGCTCCGCCCTGATCTTGGTTCTGGTTTCTTCCTGTTAAAGCACGTTCGTCCTCTTCAAGGTCTCCAAGTCATAAGGGATTGCCTGATTTTGGGGGTTCTCTACCTAATGTTGTCGGGTCTTTACTTTACAGTATGAAGCACCCTGAGTTGAGTGCTGTGTTGAATTGTTTTGAATGTTATGTTTTTATGTGTTTACAGTTAGAGGCAGTACAGTCGGAGGTCAAAGAAAGCAACGAGGCTTTGCGTTGTGCCCAAAGTGAGCTCAGTGAGAGGCGGCGTTTCCTTCAGGCTCTAGAAGTTGAGCTTGAGAGCGTTCGTAAACAGGTACAGTACAGTTTGTTCATATACATTTGAATGACTACTTATCTTCTTCAGCGGTGAGGTTTCCGTGAGACGGAGACATTAGAAACCCTGTATGAGGGCACATGAATGACTGGTCCTCACCCCATCCTCACATCCTCCCCCGCACACTTGTCGAGACTAGCTATAGGTAACAGCTGCCTTCTTTATGTCAGTTAAGAGCTGCTGCTGTATAGATACAATGTACACAGCAGGTTAATAATGCTTCCACAATCAATCAGTGTGACAAGACACAAAAACCTGGTGTTTTGTCTCCACTTCCTGTGAACTCAGAAATGATGTACAGCATGCAGACATGTTCACTGGAGGCAAATGTAGCTTTCAGATATCTGCTCAGCCTGATCGCACAGTAATGAATGCAGACGTATTATAGTGCTGACAGGAAAACTTCTTAATAGGTAAAATTACAAAGCAGCAGTTTTTGACTGATTTTCTGACAGTGGTGACACTCTTTATGGTCCGTGTGAACAGTGAGTTAATATGGAGGCTTTGCCGTTTTATCCTCACTGTGTTTACCTCCATCCTCAAAGTTTCTACTGTTGCATGAAGACCATACAGCCCGTTAGAGCAGGAGTATCAGACTATAAATTTACAACTTAATATTTTTTTAGCCATTCCCAAAATTAAGACTGCTATACTACTTTTTGAAATGTGAAAAGCTTTAACAAAGCCAAACCTTTAACACAGCTTTGATCCTTCTTTATGTTTTAATTGATTCATTTTAGTATCCTAAAGATTTACTTCCTGGTGCTGAGCATCCTTTACAGTAACAACTTCATTTCAGCTTCTTATAGCCAGTGCCTCATTTTAGCTATTTGCACTACTGATGAGATTTAGCAGTTAAAGATTTAAAGAAAGTCAGAAAATCAAGAATAACGTGTCATTTTAAAATTTTCTGACTGTCGGAAATCACTGTGTACACAATCGATGACAATTTAAATGCCATTAAGAGCAACAAAAAAAATGTTCATGCAGTTTTAAATATTTAAATGGCTGTTTTGTTATTTTGTTATTTATGATTGCTCTGTAATTAATTCCCCAAAAGGCAAGTCTATTCTACTTTCACCCTAAACCAGCACCCTTATTATTGATGCTTCATCTTTAGCACACAGACATTAGAGCATTAATTATTTCACTTTAATGAAAAATATATATATTTTAATATCAGAGTGGGCAGTCCCATCTTAAGTAAGCAAAGGACGACATTTTAGACAACTAACTCAAAATTTGATTATTGTTCCCAAAGACATTATGTGTTTTTAACCATGCATGCTCAGACTGTTATCTGTGCTTCTCAGGATAAAGCTGTTCCTTAAACGCAGTTCTTGATGACATATAGCGAAGGAGGCGACCTGTCTGAATATTCAAGCCAGCTTTAGTAATTATGTAACACAGAGGAGAATAAGTTATCTGTTGTGGCTATTCAGCATCAGTATGCTGTGTTTACAGGTTAGCGTGTTAGAGGGAAATCTCGGAGAATCGGGACACAAGTACTCTGTGGACATGGACCGTCTTCAGGCCATTCTGACACAGCTGGAGGATGAGCTGTCTCAGCTGCGTTTGGACATGCAGCGCAACAAGACTGACTACGAACAGCTACTACGCATCAAGCAGAACCTGGAGATGGAGATCGCCACCTACAGGAGGCTGCTGGAAGGAGAGGACGTGTAAGCAAGTAGAAAAACAAATCTAAGCCTAAGGGATGCACAGTCCCAAAATAACAACAGTCACAGGACCAGTTCCTTTTCAAATGCATATTTTTTTACTTGAATATTATCCAAAAAACAAATGACTCTTGTAGTTATTCATACTTTCTACAAGAAGGAGGCATTTGTACATTTATTAGTCTTTGAATTAAAGGACTTGCTCTCCATTTTGGGACATATGTGCATTTTGTTTTTAGCAGAAATAAGATTATCTTGTCTGTTCAGTAAATTTACCACAGTTTGTTTTAGATGAGCATAAATTAGAAACAGGGGTCGCATTTACACGGAAAAATCAGCCTACCAGGAATCTCAAGTTTATTAACACCTTATATTTTATTTGGTTATTTACTTTTGCACATACGTTTGTATAGACTAAACTTTGGACAGAGTTAAAAAATTGTGCTTTCTAGTTAGTATTTTTATTTCATATTTGAGTTTTTGTTTTTAAACTAGTTTCTTCTTAGTTTGTTTTCAGAGTTGATTTACTTATTTTCAGTTTAGTTTTCAGAATTTGAAAATGTTTAGTTTTTGTTTAGTTGTTATTAGTTTCATTGTTTTGTTTTAGTCTTTTTAATTACTGTATGGAGGACATGTCTCTGAGACCAAATTTAGAAAAATCAGTGCAGGTAATTTAATAAAAACATAACTTTTTAAAAGCAACTGACCGATGGTCAGACTCTCAATAAAAATGTGCATCAATGCCTCATCAAGCAAGGTGTAATAACATTTTTACTACACTAAGCATAAATGTTTCAGTTAGTTAAAACATTTTTAATCATTAACTAAAATGTTTTTACTTTTAGTTTGTACTTTAGTTTTAATAAACAAGCTTAATGACCTTAAATGGTATGAATATTAGTGACAAGGTGTAATAAATGATACCCATAACTACAGTGAAAAAAAGAATAAATATAAAATACAATAAATAATTAGACAAAAGAAAACATGAGAACAAAGTGTTTTTTCCCACAATGCAGAACTGTATTTGCTTGAACCTGCTTTCTGCTTTGCCTTCACTGATTATAATTTTGTCCTACAGGGTGAAAGAAACTCCCCCTCCACCTCTTAAAAGTAAGTTCAGATTATTAAATTTAACAAATCTGTTGCAAATCTGAGCGTGTCATCTGTAAGTTTAGGTTGGATAATGCTAGTCTGGGAGAAGCACTTGAAATCCAACAAGTTTTCCGAGCCAGAGTTGACATGCTTTAAAACTGCTGAATTTAAACCAGAGATATAAAGGCTGTCGATGGTTTGTGTTAAATTCTTTCATAACAGAAGTTATTTGCTAGTAGAGCAAAAGAAACCGTTAGAAATACAATATTGTGGGTATCATACTACAGGCGGATGGCACCAATAAGTTACTAGAAGTACCTTAATCTTACAGTTATGGTTTTTATAATTATAGTTTTTGCAGTTAGAGGTGTGCTAAGGTCTGCTTGGGTCGGGAGGATGTCACTTGTCACGAGACAGTGATCGTGACACTCGTTGCAGATGTCCACTTGTCAGCCATTTAATACAACGCACCAACTAAAAATGTGATCTACAAGAGAACTCTAGAGAACTTTACAAGAGAATAGAATAGATATTTATCCACGGTGTCTGGTGCTGTCTGTGCTCCAAACATTTGAGAATTTATGCGACTTGGGACAGAGTGACATAAATTCAAGGCTCGATGCAGATGTTCGTGTTTCTGAAAATGTTTTGTGACTCACTGCGGCACACTGTCACACTACAATCCACCAATCGCAATGCATTTTAAGGCCAACTTAACTGGATATTATCGCTTGCAGAGGTGGGACGTCTTGTCACTATTATGGAGTCCCTCTGAGCAACACACTCTTATTTGGTAAAATTTTAGTAAAGCTTTGCTTGGACAAATAATTAGAGTTCGGAGCTTCGTTTTCACCTCATTGATGATGAAATGTACATCACTCAAATGCAACCAATGTAAAAAAGGAAGGCATACTCACCAGCAGTTTCTGCAGCTCTCGTGCGTGTGCTTATCCTCAAGCAGGCATGATCGAGGCCACAGAATCTATTTTTACACACTTGAATACAGGTGTGCCTCGAAACTTTGGTGCGCTCTGGGCAAAAAAAAGTTTGAAAACCATTGTTGAATGGTATCCAGTGTCATACCAGAGGCCAGAATTCATCACTACTGCAAGAGGGTCCCATGTTTCAGTACAGGCTTCTATAGGAAGTCAGTATAAAAAGAACTTGAGTGCTGTTGTCCTTTATGTCTGTTACAGTCTGCTCTTGTAAAGCTGGGTAATTTTAGTCATCTTAAATTCTTCCAGTAGGCCAACAATGCAGGAAAATCTGATCCTTTCCTTTGCTATTCAAACTCTTTTGTGAACATGTGTTCACTTGATACTCACACGGGATCATAAAAAAATCAAAATAGCACATGACTCACTCGGGGAAAGTAGGAATCCCTTTTCTCGGGGTCAGTGTGGCTTCGTAGCCTCAATATAAACTTCTTATCTGAGTATAGCACTGTTGTTACACTGTTAATGACACTTTCTGTGGCTTTAGATTAGCAGCATTAGTGTGACTAACCATTGTTCGCTCCTGTGTTACAGAAGACCCCGATGTAAGGACTAGGAAGATTGTGAAAGTCGTCACTCAAACAATGATCAATGGCAAAGTAGTCGATGAGTCCAGCGAGGTGGAGGAGATCGAGGAGCGCAAAAAATGAACCAAAGTGCATCAGTACGGAAGCAATGTTTCATAAAGCATTAGCTGACTGTGGATCAAATTATTGTTTTCTTTATTTACTTTATTTAATCACAGCTAATATTAGCCCTGTGAGGTTTAAATAATGGCTCCAGCTGTGACCATACACCTGTATTTTGGAGATATATAAAAAGATCTTCTTTCCTATATAATAGTCTTACATAAATAGTTTATACACATCACTTAAAATTACTTTTTTGTTCCCACGATTGCAAAGAATATGAAAAAAGAAGCAAAAAATGGCATATTCTTCTACCGTAGGGTTAGGGTTGTGGTGATCAGCAGTGATGAATAAGACATCACAAGATTATCACACGTTATTGTCAGTGTATTGGAACAAGGCTGACCAGATTCTTCTTCTTCAATACTAAAATAAGTCTGACTAAAGATTTATAATTGCTTCCACACTTCTGAGGGTTACAGTCAGTTTAGAAAACGATGCACTGTGATGGTCTTTGTTGTGCTTTTCAGTCTTTAAATCAAATCCATGAAGTTTAATTTTCTTAAAATGTCTTTGAAAAGGTCAACCCATTTTTAATGCAACTTCTCGTCACTATTTTCTAAAATAAAATGGAATTACTAATATATCCTAGTTCTGCAGCATGAAAGATTTTCACATATTTTTAGAAATTATTAATTAAGACCCAGTTATGCAAATAATATACATAAAATGTTCTTTTTCCAGTATCATCACAGGTGGCAAAAGTATTCTTTATGTAAATAGAAGTACAGAAACCTGTGTTTAAAAAGTACTCCGGTAAAAGTACAGGCTCTGAGATGTACTAAAAGTACTTTTAGAGGATATTTCTACCAGCGATTTTTGTGCAAAGCTAACTGAAGCTTGTAGTAATAATAATAATCATCATCATCATCATAAAATTATGTTAGTATGTGAGACTACAAACAAAATTCCAATCTGTATTCCAATTCTAATGAATGTAGTCAGCTTGAATCTGTTATGTAGGACACATCATCATCTGCCTAAAATCAAATTTGCTACACTGGATGTAACCCAATTTGACCATGAACACAACAGTCCAACACTGGTCCAACACACTGCCTCACTGTAAATCCATCAGCGTAACACTGAAAAATCTGAATTAGTTAGTTTACCTCAGTGTGTTTCGCAGGATGTTTCAAAAAATATGAAAGTGTATAATTTATCAGAACACATCATAAACAGACCCACTGTTTGATTAAAAAATGATAGTATAAAACATGATAGTAACAGTTTACAATTTTCAAATATCACTGAGCAGTCCTTACCTTTAAATATAACCCCTGTTCTTCCTCTTCTGTCCTGTCTTTCTTACGTCGTTCTCCATCTCTGGGCAGCTTTAGCTAGCACACACACTGCCCGCAAACAGTTGTTGTGTTGATATTTGTTGAGCTGTTAGAAAATTTTCTTTTGAAATTATCTGCCACAGCATGTTATTCCCGTTATGCTGTCATAGATGACTTTGCTCAAATTGCATTAAAATGAAACATCCAGGAAAAACATAATCATGTATTTTTGCGGTTTCCAATATTTTAAAGGTTTAATATATGTGAAAAGTGAAAATGAAAGTATTTCCTAAACGTTAAATCCTTTCTTTTGATCATCACTGGAGGCTAAATGTGTTTAAATATTTGTCTTAACTGTGCCAATAATGTCATTCATAAAGTGACTGTACCAACTCTGTTATTGTGTGATAGTTTCACTGTGAAAAACTACTGAAAGTATTGTTATGTACTTTTAATATCCAAATAAACATTTTAACCAAAGCGGCTTTACAGTGCCAATAAAACTCAGTGATTAAAATGTGTTTTGTGTTCTGGGTTTGTTTCAAACAGAAACCTTGACTCATACTCAGAGAACAAAAACGAAATGTGATTCTGCACCTACAGAGCAGAAACTACCAAACCTGAATCCAGCAGTGTCGGGTAACAACCTTTGTGTGTGTGTTTCTGTGAGTTTGTGTCCACATTAAAGTGAAAATTTACAAAAAAGATGGCAGAGCAAGCTCCTGCAGTGTTTAATGTGGTCTGCTGTGGTGGTGTATGAAAAAGTCAGATGTCAATGCAGAAACAAAGAGTCTACAGTCAAAGTGCAACAGGTGGAACAGGTAAGAATCGTATCAGAGTTTGTTTTGGGCTTTTTTGCTGTATGTGCGACTCAAGTAAAAGATACTTGGGTGTCTACCCAGAGGATTCGTCTTTGTTTTTGTGTGGGTTTTTTTTACTGGGAAATGTTCCTCTTTTTGTTTCCTTGTGAAAACAAAGTGCTCCGTGTGCATTTGGGGATTTCAGCCACTTTGAGTTTTTGTTGTCTGGTCGCTGAAGGATTTTATCTTTCTTAGAGGTGTTTTTGTGTTGAGGGAGCATAATATGGGAACACTGAGGACCAGGCAGTTGGGACACAAAGTAATGAATAGTCAGGATTGCTGGCAGGTGTGCAGCAGGGGTGTTTCCAGGCTTGTTATAAAAGGCTGGCGTGGGGGACATTGAGGAAACTGTTAAAACCAAATAAAATCAGTTCAGTGAGTTGTATTTGCACACACCACCTGCTGCCATAAACGTGCATTAAGATTAACATGGCACCTAAACCGAAGCACAACATTTAATGGAGACCTATCAAAGCTAAAATGCAGCCTGGTTAGAACAGTAAATGTGATTAACTTATTCTGATGTTAGAGGCGATCGTGGCTCAAGAGTTGAGAGTTCGCCCTGTAATCGGAAGGTTGCCGGTTCAAGCCCCGGCTTGGACAGTCTCAGTCGTTGTGTCCTTCACCCGTTGCCTACTGGTGGTGGTCAGAGGGCCCAGTTGCGCCAGTGTCCGGCAGCCTTGCCTCTGTCAGTGTGCCCCAGGGTGGCTGTGGCTACAATGTAGCTTGCCGTCACCAGTGTGAGTGGGTGGATGACTGGTTGTGTAAAGCACTTTGGGGTCCTTAGGGACTAGTAAAGGCTTTACTAGTCAGGCCGCTTAACTTACTGAGTGTTAATAATGTCTTACCGTTTGCAAAGTAAAGGAGGGGAGGAGGAGTAGGCTGTGGACCAAACCATGAGGCAGAGCCCACTTTAAAAAAAATGAATTTGTTTGAACAGTTTGAATAATTAACCAATAGTATTCAGCTCATTCAGTGTTATTGTATACATTTACAACCATTCACTGAGGAGAACAATCATTTTTTTTGATGGGGAACCTTTTGATCTCACCCATAATTTCCACTTGCCTCCACTCACATGTCAACACATTTTTGCCTGGAGGCTGCTCCCTTCTGTACCTGGTTTGTTCGGTGTAACCATTTCTGTTTTCATTTTGTATTTTTGCAGTCTAGCTGAGCATTTCTTGGACATAAAAACTCAAATTCAAACTGCTTAAATAGCTCTGTTATGACCAAGAACTCTGGGGACTGAGTTGGCTTCCCACAGGGGCAGTGTCTGTCTTCTTGTCTTGTAAATAGTGAGTTATTTAACCCACATTGACTGTTGTGGCTCAGTGTGTGGTGTGGGTTTTGTGTGGGTAGAGGTGATGTGTTAAATGGGATTCAGTCCAGAACATTGAAGCAGCCCCCTTAAAGCTCCCCAGACTGAAAAAAACTTTTAATTAAAACCTGCTGTGACACCTCTGCTCTATGTTCTACATATGGACTGTCCTCAGTTTTCCCTTATTTTTAATGACATGTTTTGGATGGACCAGTGTTCTTTTGTTAAACTGTAGAGATTTCTTCTGTCCTTTAGATGATTATTCACAGCTGCTCTATGACAGAGGGGGTTCTAGGATTCCAGTCAAAGAAAATAAACCACCAGCTCTCCTATAAAAACCACTGGATGTGATTGTTGCAGTGTGTTTGGCATCCTCATCTAATTCCTCTCCTGTCAAGCTTCTGGAGAGCAGGAGTCAACTTTTAATTCAGTGTTGGGAGCATTCTTATTCACCCAGGCATCGCCCATAAAACCCTCACACAGCCTTGACAGTCCTGTGGTCTTGTAGAGACACAACACTGAACTTCACCTGATCTAAATACATTCTCTGTTTTCTTCTCTCCACACTGTCTGGGCATGACAGATAATCTTTACCAAGTCATAAGCAATTTAACTTGTTTTCAATGTAAGGCTATGTAAATAGTTAGTTAAACTGAGTGTCATTGATAATATGGCTGCCATTTTACTTCCTAACCCAGTGATAGAGTAAGCAGGTTAATATCACTCAACTAACTAAACAAATCCTTACTTACAATATAATTAGAGGACTTAGTGAATATGAATAGGTTATGTATTTCAAAGTATGGATAAACCATAAAAGATTGTATAATGCAAAAGTAGTTCTAAGTAAATTAATAAAACTAAATAGTTACATAAATGTGGCAATATTTTTATAAGTTTAAATACATATAATAACAATTAGCTATCTGGAATAAATATCTGTGTAAGTAAATATAGTTATAAAGTTATAAGTATTTAATAAAAGAGCTAAAGAGTCATAATATGTTGTGTATATTGCTGAAAAAGCTGAAGATAATGGACAAATGTTAAAACATATAACTATATACTATGATATACTATGAATAAAGTAACTGAGACCAAACTGAGCTAAACACTGACAGTGTGACTGGATGAAAAACATCCTCTACATGAAAATAAAACATCAGAATAAGAGTTGTGTTTATGATGAATCAGTCTGACAGGCCTGTGGAGATGTCAGCTACTGTCCTGAAGTCTGCTGCAGCTGTTTGAATGTCTGTTCAGCAGCCCTGTGACACTCATGCTCCCTCTCACATCGTCATGAAGTCTCACAGTCTAATGTCTTCCTTGTTCAGGCAGCTTGTCACCACATGGAGCCACACTGCATAACACACAACCTACTGTAAGTTCAAACTATAGAAAGCTATGATATTTACTAGTTTCTATAATTATAATACAGTTGACTCTAACTAGAAATTATATAAATACTCGTGCCTTATATTAAGGTTGTTTATATTCATCTGTTTATATTGTATGTTTTAAATCATGGAAGAACATTCAGTTCATTCTGTGAATACCTGAGGCGGTAATCCAGAAATTGAGACAAACTCCAGCTCACATTTAGTGCAGTTTCATGTCAGTGTGAATTTTCTGTATGTTATCACTCCTGTGAGAAAGCACACATCGGCAGAATCTGCTGCCTTAAAGCGAAGCCTGTAAAGCATGCTGGTATTTTGTCACCTTGATGAGAAACTAGTGAACTCCAGACATAGACCTTTAAGCGTTTAATAACTTTTAGTTCATCCAATCAGGATACACAGAAGAATTACAGGGTCACAGAAGAGACAACACAAAGATAAAACTGTCAACACCCAGTTTTTCTAATGAGGGGAAAGATAATAGAGAGGATGGAAACACCTCGCTGTTTGTTTCACTTTCTTTTCTTTTCTTTTCTTCTCTTTCTTTTCTTTTCTGTAAGATTGAAAATCATCACATGTTTGGAAACTGAAAACCGGAGGGCCCATATCTTGTAGGCATATAGAAGAATTGGATTGGTAATTGTACTTCCTTGAATGATGTTGCTGTTGAAGAGCGCCCTCCTGTGGTGAAAAGTAGAGTGTACATGCAATTGAAAAGCAGAAAACACAGAAGCCATTTAGTTCATTATTACACTATAACTATTATTGTGTTGATTTGTATGGGAAATTGCAACCCAGTTTTTCCATATTTAATATAGAAACAATTTGCATTGTGCCACAATATGGCACATTAACACAAATACTGTGTCGGGAAAATAATGAATAAATAGCTAAGAAATATGTATTACAGTGAGCTTTATTTATGGTTATCTGTGATTTAAGTGATTAAAATCAGTCCATAGTCAACATCTTAGTTGATGTTATCCGTGGTGGACTGGCTTTATACAGGAATAAATAATGTATGACTTTTAAATTTACCTTTTATTTTGTTCAATCTATTGGGGAATTTAAAGGGGCGTTTTGACACATAAATGTGTGTTTGTGGCATAATGAGACCTGTAGGCACTGACCCAAACTGAAATCTGGTGACATCCTGACATAGAAATGCTTCGTCACCAAGAAGAAAGGAAGGACTCGTGGACCATTGTACTGCAGAAACGAGTTCCTTACCAGACCAAAAACATTTATTCTAGCGCCTCTGATGGCCTATGTTTGGTATTAACATTGCCATCCACACAACCACAGAAAAAAACGTTGGCCAGCGTCCATTAAATATTTGTGTCCATGGGTCTATAACTTCAGTGGAGGCCTTTCCAGGATTTACAAAGAGCTTGTTGGGGTCCCAGAAATATTTTAGGTTTTCTAATTTTTTTTAGGCAAATACTATCCAGATATTTTTTTTCAAAGGCTGATCCTAGCTTTACTGGTCATATGCCTCAGAGCGCATGCGTGACGGTTTCACCTTTTGGTGACCTGTTAATGCATCCTGAATAAACAATCTTGGACACTACAGCCGCGCAACACTAAAACTTAATTACATCATGTAAGTTTGCTGTTACTGAAACACACAGTGCTCTTATTTACATTTTTTTCAGCTTTCCATATTTAAAGCTTTAAATTTAGAGTAAAAATGTGTATAAAAAAAAAAAGTCTTACCTTACCTAGCTATAGTACGACACTTGCTAGCTAAGCAAGCTAATAAACTTGAAAGATTTCCACGTGAAAGTTATTTTTATCCGTTTACATAAATATATTTGTTTATAGCACGAGACATTAAGTTAGTTGGTGTGATGTAAGATACCGAGGTACAGACATGTAACTCCGCTTCTTTGTGTGCACAGGCCAGAAAAGGACAACTCTGCCCAGACTGAAGTCTTCCCTGCTATCAGATTTAAAGCTCTTGACTATGTTTTTGAGGTGAGCTTGTTCATTTTACCCGGAGTATTTCTCTAAAAGCTTGTTGTTCTGATTCTTTGTGTGTGTATTTCAGGCCAGCACCAGTCTGAAAGTCATGATGAACCTGCTGGCTCTGCCAACACCTTACCTGACAGGTGCCAGTGACCTGTATCCACATAGTGGAAAGCTGCTTGAAGACACCTACAGGAAACCGTGGGTCAGAGGTATTAAAACAACAACTTAAGTTTGTAGAGCGGGGATGTAAGTGGACCAGACTAGTGAAAATCTCATTTCTGTTAGTGCAAAGAAGTTTGACTGCATATTTAATCCTAATATAAGAAAAAGATGTGCAACTTCAATAGTACATTTCAGTTTTTATATATGATAAAGAAATGCTGCCATAGTTAATGAAATAAATCTGTCAGCATGACTCTTTGGGCTTTGTAATAAATCAAACTGTAAAATTACTAAAGTAATTTTGAAAGTACTTAAGCAATCATAAAAAACCAGTAATAGTGTGTTGATGATACAGGTAATCTTCACATGCCTGCCATATGAGTTAATTTGTTTATATATTTATTCCCTTGACAGGACAGGTGATCTCCACTTGCAGACTTAATGTCGGTGGCTCTGTCCTTGATAATCTGAGAGAAAAAAATCCACCAGTAAATTCAACAGAAAGGTTCTCCTGTTTAAAAACACAATCCATTCACTGAATTTTGTATTTGTGGAGAGATATCATAAATACTAGTTACTTTTCAGATTTGATGTGAAAGATGAGGTGGAGGTGATACCCAGCTCTAATCCTGACTCACTTCAGGATTTAGATGAAGATTTGTATGGTTCCCTTTTAAAAGACTCACAGACTGACGGTCCATGTCAGGAATCGTTTTTTAAGCAGACACCTGACGAGATCACGGATAAGAGTGAAGGTGAACCATTTCTGTATACTACAATAAAGTTGTAATTCTAATCTTCTTAAGGAAATCAGTTGTGGTTAGTAAAACATGTTTGTGTTCTGTGAAAGACCTCTTCTTGCCAGAAGAGCTCATTCCAGTCGATCACCTGGCAGAGTTTAAGAGACATTTGCCTACACTGAGAGTCAAGTTGTCCAGATTGAGGATGCTTCCTGTAGCTGACCCGCTGCTGAGCTCATCAGGAAATCCCATCTCAGAAGACAACATGTTCAGGTGCATTTTAAAACCTGCAAATGAACAACCTTTGTGTGTTTATGGCCCCACTAACCATCATGTTAAACCTGTTGGATTGTAGCTGTTTCAAGCACTGTGCATCTTATGAAAAACCGGCAGATGTGGACACCACTAATGTTCAGACATGCGTAGACATCCAAGAGGAGTTTGTTAAACAGCCACTCATGAACGGAGAGGTAACTAATCCTTATAAACATGAGACTATTTGCTCAGTTTATTGTTAATAGTTTTTTCTCTGTAGTTGCTGCTGTTGCCTGCTGTAGTGGAGACTCTTCAGCTGAGCACAGAAAAGTTCACAAGGTTTTCAAACATCTACAGTCATGTGAATGTTTCCACTGAGCTGATGGACGAGGAGATTCCAGTCCTAGATGTGCTTCAAAAAGGTGACAAAGACCAAAATCGTTTAAGATGAAATAAAAAATACTTTTTTAAAAAACATTATTAAAAGATAAACTGATATATTTGACTTTTCTTCAGCTTCCCTTTCAAATCCTTCAGTGGATATTTCCAAGTTTGATGTACCAGATGAAGCCAGTGAAGAAACCAAGATGAATGGAGGCCTGATTGAGTCAGATTTTGCAGGTACAGAGAGCTTAGATAAAAACTGTAACTTGTTGGTTAAACTTTTCATCCAATAATAGAGAAATATACAGAGGCTACATCAGGCACACCATGTCTCTTCGATTGTTTGAGGTGTCTAATTCTCTTTCAATGTAAGTTTTAGTTTACTGTGTCTTTAAGGATGTGCGGTGCTTCCCACTGAAATGGAGCTGGAGTTGACTCTCAACCCGACTCCCCTGAAAAGTCAAACTGACATCTGTCTGTCCACCTCTGAGCTCAAGAAGGAAGAGATGTCTCCTTGTTGCAGAATGTGAGTAATGTCAGGTTGAGCTGCTAACTAAACAGTTCTGATAGGTTTTTTTGTTTGTTTGTTTATTTTCACTGATTTCACATTAACTGAAAAAGCATGATGCACACATAGAGATGTCATCTGTAAGTCATCTGGATTAACATTTATATTAAGATATAAATTCTTATAAACTGCTACAGCATGATGAGAAAATATGAGTGATTCCCATTTTATGGTAATTGGAGAAGCTTTTGAAACAATAATGATTTTCATCTAGATCTTTGGTGTCGCCGAGAGCTCAGAAAGAGATGAAGGCGGTACTTTGGAAGGCAGAGAAGCACCTGAACTTTGTGGTGGGCTTTCTGTTGTCAGGTAATTTTGTAATTAAAGGAAGACTCCACAAATTTTCCACATTAAATACTCAACACTGATCAACGGTGGAAAAGTGCCAAAGCCTCCACTGGGTCTTTAGAAACCGCTTTGTTCACTGTGACAGTTTTGCTAAAGTGACTTTGAGGGAATCAGCAGGGGGAACAAAAGCCATTAAGTTTAAATCATATGAGTACACATTTTGTTTTTATTATGCAAAATTTGGGGTGAATCTGCTGCAGCACTTCTGACTAAGAGGACTTTAAAACTCACTGAGGTGCTGCAGTGCTTTGGCATCAATAGTTAAAAGGCTGATGTTTTTGGAGACCACCAGATGTCACTGTGGCCCCAAAACATCTTGGTCTTCAACCACCCATCTACTTAAACATTTCTGATGGGTTTGCAGCTCTAAATGGAGTCTCAAATTGGATGTAGAGACTTAAAACGTAATGTATCACAATCTAGGGACAGGGGTTGACAAAATGTGACTGTTTACCATGCAGAGAAAGTCAATTCAAATGAATGTTGCTATCATGAAAACTCTGGGGTGCATGTTTTTGTGTCATGATTGGACTTAAAGTGAGATTTTTTTTGTTTTGTTTTGTTTTTTTGTTTCTAATCTATCACATTTACAGACGTACTGAACACAGAAATCTGTGAACTGTGTCACTAAATTGCTGTATTTCCTACAGAGCCTCAAATGTATGAACCAGCTGTTGACTTCCAGCCTCTGTGGGAAGCCTTAAAAGTTATCAAACTAGAGAAAGAAAGTTTCATAAGCGCTGCTGACAAACTGCAGTCCAAGATGGAGACGGAAGTCCCGCAGTTATCTTTGTGCTGCTACTGCGACTTCACAGAGAGTATGAAGTCTGATCTTCCCTCCATCAGAGAGGAAACTGGAGAAGACTTAAGTAAACTGCCACCTGAACATGTGGAGGGTGAGTGTTTTTGGTTTTTAGATGTGCATGAGTCCATGTGTAGCTGTATTAAACATATGTAGATAATTAATTACTAAGCTATCGGTTTACTGACACTTTTCCGCATCCATTTCTTGGAAGCAGCAGTCTGAGTAGAGATACCCAGACTTCACTCTCCCCAGCCACCTCCTCCATATCTTTCAAGGACACGCCAAAATGTTCCCATCTAGCTGAGAGACGTAATATCTCCACATGTACTGGGTCTGCTTGGGCATTTGCTTGCTAAACATGCCCGAAATATCTCCTCTAGGTGGTATCCTGAAAGGATTCTAAGCCAGAACCTCCTCTGCTTGCTCCTTTTGATGCAGAGCAGTAATCAGTCTCAGGTGGGGCTCAGACCCCTTTAGGAATTATCCACTCTGTGGTGGTTGGTGGTTTGCATGATAGTTTTTGTCCATCACTGTTTTTTGGCAGCTCACCTGCAGCTGGTTTAAATGCCGAAATGCCGGTCAAAACCAGGTTAAATTGTTTCAGGTGTTTGGGGTTTCTTTTAGTTGAAGTGCAACAATTATTTATATTAAGTATCATCAGATCTCGTCTATTTTCCTTCTATTCTGGTTTCAGTCGACTCCTTTCTATTGAGCACCACAGCTGAAACTTTTCTCCAAAAGAAACCCACTGATGATTCATCTCTGAATGCCTCCCAGATGCCTGCGTTCAACACAGTGAATAAAGATGTAAAACCAGCTCCTGACACCACCAAATATGATATTGGTGGCAAGAAGTTTTCAGAAGTTGCAAGCTGGTCTTCAGCTCATGAAAAAGGCATCAGCAGACAAGGACATGACTGTCAGATGGAGCTGAGTGCAAACATTTCTGAGGAGGCTGTCGCCTCCACACTGAATACTAGAGATGATGACAGAGGTTTGCTGTTGGCAAGAAATCCACCAGAGCTGGACCTTGACCCCCTGGCCACCTTCATGATGCTTAGGTCTCAGCAGATCGCTCCTGTTTCTGCATCACCTCAGAGCTCAGGCAGCACTGCAGGTACACTATGCTTACTATCTGTTCTTGCATAGTCTGAAGGTGATTTATGCTTTTGCAGCTTTATTTTCAAACATTGTTCTCTGAACTTAAGACCAGAATGTTTGTATCTATTATGTGAAAAATGTAAATGAAGTATTATAGTCAAAGTCTCCACAGGAAAACTGTGTGTAGCCACAGATCCCTACACTTCCCACAAAAGAAAACAAAACGCATGAATGCACTGTAAAGCTCTTAGATTCTTCATGTTAGATTCCTCAGTAATCATCATAATTTCTTCAGCTAATCTTTTAATCCCGATAAGTTTATAAACTTCTGCTCATCCAACTCACATAAAGAGGGCATTGTTTCTAAGAAGGCTCTAAAGCTCTCAGGTAAGCTGACTCAGGTAAGCTGATTTTTTTTTTTAATAGTTAAAAACCTTAACAGATCCAATAAATTTACCCTTGACCTGAACTTTCTTGCTATGACTCCAGATGCACGCCTGTAAAAACTAATGTAGCCTAATGAAAACATGTTTTACCTAAGCTCATCCTTTTATTTATCAGCACATGAGGTGAACCACCAAGCACTATTATCAGAGCTGCAGCCTTCTCCAGTGCAGAGTCAAACACTGGACGTGAGGCCAGGAAATTCAAACCGAGAGGAAGAACCTGCTAATCAGTGGATGGGTCAACTCAGTGGAAAATCACAGCAAAGACGGGACAGCCAAGTAGTTAAGATCAAACCTACAGGTGCGACACAAGTTATCAGAGTGAAGTAAAGTAACAAATATCCACATCTTACTTTCACATTTGAGTTTCAGTCAAGTAATTCCACACTTTTACAAATGTATCATTAGCAGCAATTATATGGAGACCTGAAAGCCAGGCGCCTCCATAATTTTTTCATAGGGGTGGCCCTATTGGGGCTACTAAAAATATTGGGGTCACAGACCAAAAACAGAATTTCCAATATAGGTTACTTGAAAAATATGACAAAAAGAGACAGGTCTTGACAGGAGGGACCATATGGGGGGCCAGCAAAGTTTGGGAGTCAGGCTGCTTGACTGCATGTCTCATTGACCAGACTGTAGTAGGGTCTGTTTGGAAAGCATGGTGGTTCAGATGGTGTTTTAAATTAGTGTTTTAAACCCTGTGCAGACAGCCAGCAGCGAGCCTACTGTGAGCTGCTGGCCTTCGCTCAGCCTTGTCTGAGCTCTGCCAGACAGCTGGGGCTCAACTTCCCAGGGTGTGGAGACTTCAGCAGCCTGGCACCAGACCAAACTCACTTCCTTCTCAAACAACAGGAGAGGGCACTCTGCAGGGCCCCTGCACAGACTGCAGAACTGATCAAAGGTAGGAAAGGCCATGTTAATGTTTTAATTTGCATGTTGTTGTATTAATGTATTAAACCTAGATTTGACAGAAGTAAATTATCTACTCCCTCTCCCACTGTGTTGCAGATCAGGAAGCGCTTTTCAACCTTGCAGCTCTGATTCATGTGCTGGTGACATTTAAGGAGCTGCTGCTGAAGTGCGACCTCAGTACGGGTTTGGGTGAGATGAACTACTGTCACACAAGCACCCAACCTTTAAAGTTTATTAAGTTAGTTCAAAATGCTGCAGTTGTAAAGGTGGGAAAAATCTAATTGTAATAAATTAAAAGTTCAAACAGTTAACTGAAAGTAAATTTTATAATTGTGCTATTTTTATTATAACGTAGTATGATATTGTTTTTACTTTCATATAAGTAACGACTTTGTCGAGCCAGTAGGAGAGAACCTGGGTAAGATACAGAAATATCCCCTGTAAATATTCTAAAACAGTACGATAGAAATTATGCAATCATGTGGGATCCCATCACTCAAAACTGGAAGCTGGAATTTCCAAAATCTTAACTTTAGTTTCAGTGTCTACACTGAGGTTTTAACCAAACAGATGCCATATTGTGAGATTTTTAACCTGGTGTTCTTGGACAACAGAGTACCTGACAAAGGCAGCTAAGGGATGTGCAGAGCAGAGTCTGCAGCAGCTGCTAAAGAGGCTGCACATCATCCTCTACCTCAGTCAGAAAAACCAGGAGTCCAGCCTCAAACTGCAGGAGCTCCAGCACCTGGTGGCTGAGTGGCTGAACAGCAGTAAAGGACAGAACAGCACAGATAAAGTCAGTATTGTGTAATCAATCATATACTTCTATAAGCTAAATATGATATTAGTTAAAGTCATAAATCCTTATGTGAAAAACACTTGATAAGAGTTGCTTATTTACCTTTGTGCAGATTCTTGTTATCGGCTCAGTTCACTGTGATAGCAGCAGATCAACAATAATCAACAGCTTGAACCAGGTGACAGGTAAGCAGCTCACTGATCATTTCAGTCATTTCAGTCAAAGGTTATTAAACTAAAAAATATTCAAAGAAAAATTAAATGCTGCAAAACATGCAGAAATAAGACAAACAGGTGACTGTCATTGTGTCATAGAGTTAATTATATTTGTGTTTTTTTGTTGTTGTTTGAGGCGCAACTGCAGTTTGTCCAGAGCAGGACAAGATAAAGCTCAATGGTGCAAGTGTAGTCAGCAGGTAAAAGTGTATCATAGTTCATTCATCTAGGCCTGTGTGATACATTGGTATATAGAGATATGAAGTCATATATAATTACATGATATTGTAGAGACACAATAAAGCTGTGCTTGAGGTCCCGTCCCCTGCTTTCCAAGTTATTTTTTTTAAATTAACATACATTCTTTATTTTATTTTATTGTTTCTGAAAGATTTGAAAAGCGTATTTTCAGTTTCAAATGGTAAATAATATCTATTTTATTATTTTATATTTTGGCAATAGCAAAATGTATACATCTCATAGCTATATTTTCAGATTAGGAGCCATTCATCACACTGTCTTGAGTATAAGTAAACACATTGTTGTCACACCTCTATCCTTTTTACAGCATGCATGATAGTGTGTGCGTGGTGGTGTATGAACAGGATATTGGCCCCGACTTCCCCTGGACCTGTTTCTCTCTAGTCGTGGAGTACGACCATCCGGGCCAGTCTCCATGGTCTGCAATCTGTAGGGAGAGGAGCATCAGCCACCTAACGTTCAACACCACCGTCTCTGATGCAGGTCAGCTGCCACCAAATTCCACGTATTCATATTATTGTTGATATGTTCGCTTAAATGCTTTTAAATGTGCTTGTTTCCCTAAAGAGAATATCTTGTGGTGCCTGGAGGACAACGTGCCGTATGTGTTGTTTGTGACGGAGGGACTTATGAACTATCCGCTGCTACTGCAAATGCTTGAGTCAGAGTGAGTTTTCCTCCTCATCCAGACAAGTAAAAACAACTGTGTTCAAGTATCGAGTATTATGACCAGCCTTTACATCAGAATAATTTTTAAATGTTTTACATCTGAGTAGCTGAGATGAAAAAATAGTAAAAAGAACTAACACCAGGTTACATATTACATAATCTAATATAAGAAGTTTTAATTTAAAGTTAAACAGAAAACTACAGCCAGATTTTAATAACAGTTAATGCAGAGTAGTATGTAAGCACGTGAATGAAAAAGGAACAGTGCATCATGGCAAAGCCCCATCAGCCTAAATCCATTGCAGGGTAATTAACCCTTTAAGACCTACCATAGAACCAAGTCCGCCAGAGCTTATCTTTATATTTTTACATGCAGTAGTGCCATTTTTGAGAGCATTTCAAGTTGCTATACATCAATACAACCGTTATAGCCCAAATTTTAATAACATGTATGCATTAAGTCCATAGTAACTACATAAATTGCAAAAAAAATGCAATAAACTACAAAAAATTGAAAATTGTTTTTGGTTTTTTACATATATTTCTAGTTAAAGAAATTTAAGAGGTTTATCCCTCACAACTGTAAATACAAAAAAGTTGCACAAAATAGTTTCCAACAACAGGAAATTAAATTCATAGTCATAGTCAGTTTTTATATACTGCAGGAAAAATGAAAATAAATATTATAATCCAAATTTTCAAAAAAACAGCATGTGCATCAAAATAAACTATTTCCAGCAGTGCAATTTGAGTTCTAAGAAACTATTCAGAAAAGCATAAAGTCAAACATGACTTTTAAAAACACCAGTATAGGCTTATAAGGCCCTGAAGGTAAAAAACTAAATTTTCCGCAAAAATGACGTCACTTCTGGTTTCGGGCAGGTAATGGCGGACATGCGATAGTTCACGCTGACGTCTATTCCAACATAGGAAGTGTTATTAACAGCTGATCGGATTGGCAAAGCGTGTTTCTGGAATATTATGTTTTTGTTGCTACAAGTGCTTTTTATGCAATTTTTGCAAAGCTATATGTGGAAGGAAACCATGACCCAGGGCAAGCTGATGGCATAAGATGTAAGTACAACTCCTCCGGTTTCATATGCAAAAAAAATTATTGCGGTAGCTTACGTGGTTCCGGTTCTACAGGGATTTAAAAATAGTTAAGCAAAACGGAGCGTGCCTGCTCCAACTGGTTTTAAAGGGTTAAAGGAGGACTCATAGTCACCTGATCAAGCCTATAACTATATGCTTTAAGCCTAATCTTGAAAGTAGAAGCTGGCCCCACAGAAAAATGAAGACTCTGCCTCCAATTGTACTTTTAAATATCCTTGTAAGCCTTGTAAGTAAGCCTGCAGTCTGAGTGCTGTTGTAGTCATCACAGAGTTTACTCATATCATGGATGGAGGAAACTTATTTTCTAGTTCTGCTGTATCACTTTTGACATTTTAACAGATAATTATAACTCTGACAGCTAAAAATCAATCAATCAATATGCTGCCTCTGCCTTGGACTTTCCTGACCTTCAGACAGCAAAGGCTTTTTTTTTTTTTTTTTTTTTTTTTTTCTTTTTTTTTTTTTTAGCTTTTTTACCTGACCTCCCAGTCCTGACGAGCACTGTTTGATCATTTGGTGAAACATGTCTGTCACAGGTTTAATGTAATGGTGCTGGAGAGGAGCCACTGTCCCTCCCTGAAGAGGCTCGGAGGGATCCACAATTACACTCTCATCACAGTGGATGAAAGCACCGCCATCGTCATTCAGGTATCAGGAAACACATAAACGCTTCATCTTTGTGAGGAAACTTCACGTAATACGGTGGTAGCTGTAAATTTTAAAGCACATCTAATAACAGTAGACTCCACAAATGTGGGAAAGGAAACATTTTTCTTTACACATCTCAGGCTCTTCGTGGTTTGTAAATGTCTGTGATAAAATAAAAATCCGATGTCTGACAGTGTTTTTAAGGGAACTGGTAACATGTGTTTCACTTAGGTATGGAAGCTTTTTTCTAATGCTGAAAAAAAATGTACATGGAATTTAAACTGGTAAGTTATTGTGATGACATTTTTGAGATACTTAACTCAAAAGTTTGAGTTTTTAAGTTGAAATTTCAACATGCATAACTCAAATTTTTGACTTACAGACAAAATCAGTGATAAAAGTGTGCTTCCATACTTAGTTTTATGGTTTCAGCTTTTTAAACATCTTGGTTTTAGCCAATTTGTTTTAGATCCCACTCTCACCACTTGACGACCATCTTGATACACTTCTGGGCAGTTATTTTGAAGCATTATGTAACTTTCATTTCAGTCCAATCAGTCCTCATAAAGATAATATACACAGTTAGACTTGTTATGGGGGCGGATTTCCTCTGCGTTTAGTCCCAATGCTCTAATGAGTCTCTTAAGTGGAAATGCTGACCAATAAACTCTGCAACTACTTAAAGAAAAACACACATACTTTTGCTGACTGTGTGTGTGTGTGTGTGTGTGTTTGTGTAGGAGCAGGATGAACTATGTCAAGAGCGAGCCAGTGAGGGAGTGGTGATGAGGCTGACTGCTCTCTCTCTTCAGTACAGCTGCTGCTGGCTCATCCTTCATTGTCCAGAAGGTCAGGGAGGAAGGTGGGTGTCCACATATACTTAACCCTACACCCTCACTTGGAGAGTGTATTTAACTTTGAACCAAGTATTGACCCTAAAACCTGATGATTTTGTCTTCCAAAAGGGTCCTTATTTATCTCCCCTAAACAGTAGTAGTATATGAGAAGGCTTGATTTTGTGTGTGTGCAGATTTTCCAGTGAGGCCTTCAGCAACTTGGTGCTAGTCTATTCATCTCTGGTGCTATTGAGAATGAAGTCTGAGGATTTGGATGTGAAGGTAGAACATAAGTGGTGCCCCTCTCTGTAACAGATCATTATTATCATTATCATCTTCATTCAAGTCAAATTAATATCCTTTCAGGATATTGAAGACATTTCACCAATATTTTAAACAAAAAGACCAAAAGTAATAAAAAAGAATAAACAACAGTAGGATACAGGCATTTCTGTACATCGTCTTGCAGGTGCTGTTAGTGTCAGATGTATTGGAAATGGCAAAGTCCATCAGTCAGATCTGCTTCCACAGCCTGATGTCCAGTGACAGAGACCCTGTCAGCTTCTTGAACAGAGACTGGCTGACTGTGATGCCCTCACAGGTGAAACTCATATCCCCAAATTAAAGCTATTCATACAGAAAGGTCTAGAATAAATTGCACTGTTTTCAGTGATGAATTAAAGCAGTGTTTTGACTCTATTCTTATGTGGATACATTTTTTTCTATGGTTAATTATAAGCTGGTCCAGTTGTAATCAAGCATACAGTTAGAAAATACAGGTTCTGTGTAGATTTATTTTTGTATTTCTGTAGTCACATTGCAGAAAACAGTGGTTGGAGACCAAGATATTTTATTATTAGCTGTGATAATTAATACTGATAAATCAGGGGAAAATGCCATCTACATAGACAGAAATTCACAGTAAACAGAATGTTTTTTCATTAACTACTTATACTGAGAGACCAGTCAGGACCTCATAGGTTTGAAACAGAAATTATTCCATAAATGGTTGTGAAGTTTCAAAGAGACAAAAACTAAATGCACCTTTTACAACTGTCTTATGTCTGCTGTGTGATTTTATTTTTTTATTTTTTTATGAATCAAAATCTATTACATGTCTTGTCATTGATTTCATTTCTTTTTTTTCCCATTTGCTTCCTCCAGGAAGAAGAATGTTTGTCACAGTTCCCTTGCATTAACCCCCTGGTTGGACAGCTGATGCTGAGCAGAGTGCCATCCTTTGAGTGGCTCCTGGGGGCCTCATTGTGTCAGCTGAAGGAGCTGCTTCCTGAGGTGCCACATAAAGTGCTAAAGGTGATCATGTGCTGTAAATATGTTTGTATTTGGAACACTTGTTTTACAAAAGCTTATTACTTTATACAGAAGTACAAATTACAAATAAAAATAAACAGAGTTCCGGGCGCCGGTTTAGCTCAATGCGTTGAGCAGGTGACCATATGCCATACAGCTAAGAGCAGCCGGCCCGGGTTTGAGTCCGACCCGCGGCCCTTTGCCGCATGTCTTCCCCTCTCTCTGCCCCCGCTTTCCTGTCCTTTCTTCACTGTGTCTATCAAATAAAGCTGAAAAAGTCCCCAAAATATTTAGAAAATAAATGCATTAAAAAACTGAGTTGTTAAGAAATTAAATTTGATTTTTTTTCCCTCCTTCTCTTCCGAGTTTAGCTCTTCAGTGACACGACCTCCCTGTATCCACTGGCAGCAGATCCAAAAGACCGTCAAACTTTGACCACTGAGACAAACCAACAAAGCAGCCCACAGACTCACACTGGGGATTATGAATGCATGAAGTCCCCCCATCCAGACCTTCTCTGTAGCAACCAGAACACCAGCTTCCTGTTCGAGAGTCCACAGGAGAGCTTCTACCCAATATTCGAGGATGGCAACTCAGATTTCAAACTTGACCTGAGTGATACTTTTGGCAGTTCAGATGTTTGTTTCCAGGGAAGCTGGAACATCAATGATCCATGGAGAGAGGATGGGAAGATCTCTGGCTGGAGGAGCATAGCTGGAGCAGTGGGGAGGGTTGTTGAAAGATCAGTCAATGAGTGGACACGCAAGACTCCGCTAAACGATTACACCACTTCTTCACACCCTGCTGACAGCCCACTCAAACTGGACTCTACCTTCAGTTACAGTACCAACCTGCAGCAGCCAGCCAGCCCCCAAACGTCCACATACCCTACACTCTACAAGGACTTTAATCCTCCCAGTCAGCACATCACCTACAGTCTTAGCACACCTACAGGTATCCTGTGGGGTCATGATCACGTTGGGGGAGGGATGACATCACTTTCAGCCAACTATGGCTCCAGATGCTGGGCAGGACAGGAGAGGAAGAGGAACAGAGAGGCTGCAGGCTTGATTGGATCAGGTGAAAAATAGAAATAGAAGCTGTTCAGGTCTCTAGCACAATACTAGCTGTTGACACAACCTTTGATTCTATACTTACATTGCCATGGTTAGTTTTTGTGGAAGATGTCTATGTCTGTAAATACTCATCAAAATCTCTCTGAGCAGCAGTAAAACTGAAAAGTGCAACACGAGCCGCAAATGGAGACCATTTGCCTTCAGAGTAAAAGTTGTTTCAAAAAGGTGGAGCTTTTACTTTGAAAGTGAATGTAGTTTGTATAGTTGACCATTCACAAGTTTACAATGGCAGGAAAATGCAACAAAGTATAAAGTACATTGTGCATTCTACACCATGGTCCTCAAACTTGCACAGAGAACAAACAACTTTTATTGTCTGGCATACTAACCTGAATTTTATGCTGGTGATGTGAGCTGAGTCACTTTTACTTCAAGAGTCAATAGTTTCCAAGCCTGAAGACAGCACATCAGGTGAGGAGCAAGACGAGGAGCATGCTCAGAATCTCTTTTTTTAACCTTTTTTGTTGTTGTTGCTTTACAACTAAAGCAACAACAAAAAAAGTCCACTATATACAGAAAAACAAGACCCCTCTAAATCATGACAAACTATGGCAACGTTCATAATGCCGTGCTACTCCCGGTGAGACTGTCAGCGTGGAGTTGTGCTGTGACATCCCCAAGTCTCTGAGAATAAACATTCAGCAATTTTAACTTTCTCGATTTTCCTCCCAGGTCCTTTATGTACATCTTATAATTAAAAATTTAGTTGACTAGTCACACGAGAACCAGCAAACAAGTATAAGTGCGCATAACAAGAGTTGTGTTGGGTGATCTAATTTATAGATCCCATGTTCAGAGCTGCACGAGAAAATGATCCTGAACAGAGTTTGTGGTTGGAAATGCACATTATAGTCTCCTTTTTCTTATTTTGCAGGTAAACGTTTAGGTGCTAACATAGCCCATTTGTTCTTACTTTATTTTTTTGTTGTTGTTTTTTTTACATTTGCAGTGTTGTCACCATCGAAGAAGGGAAGGCTGAGCTATGAGAGGGTGCCCGGCAGAGGTGATGGACAGACGAGGCTTAAATTGTTTTAGAAAAGAATGGGAGAAGGAATAAAAAATATTAAAATGCATTAAAACATTAAAAGTTCAGTCATGGCATAGTTTGCGGTGGGGTTTTTTTTTTCTTCTCAGATTACATTTTTAGTTTTTCACCTAAAAGTCTACATTTTAAATGTTTATAAGCAATTGTGATTTTCTGAATTCCTTTTTTGTCACCAAAAATACTGTTAATGTTTAAAAAAGGAGGAACAGTTAATTTTATTAAAGTTCAAAGCAATATCATATGATTTTTGTATTATTTCAATCTAAACTATTGTTTATTGTATAAATTTGTTTTGCACTTTTTCATGTTATAGTATTAGCTATTTTAAGCTGTTTTACAGGGCACACTGCTCCTTTTCTATTTATAATTATCTCTTTGTAATTTATCAAAATTCAAAATTTGTTTGATGATTTTTTTGTAAGTGTCCCTGAAGTTTCCCAGGCTGGTATAGAAACAGACAATGATTAGTACTAATAACATGGTAGCATTTTAAATTGATTAACGCCTTCAATCTGCTTACAACTACATTATAATGTGTTATAAATGATTATATGTTTAAATACTGCTAAGTAACAAGGAGAAGGTGTTGGCAGGTTCTTCTTACAAAACAAGATTAAGCATAATTATAATTATCTGCACATGTTTGCTGTGCCCCCTCCCCATACTGAGCATGCTCAATTGAGGAAAAACAAATTGTGATTTATGGCTGGAGGAATGGGATGGAGGGTGTTTCCCAGTTAACCTGATAAAGTCTCTTTTTAGCAGCTCCAATGGCGGGGCTTCTTTTTTTATATATATAATTTAGTGAAGCAATCCCCTTATCGTGCTCTCTCAGCATGTGGAGAGAGTGCTTATCTTCACGAGCCAGCAGAGTGAAGCCAGCTCCCTCAGGAATGATCCCCAGACAAAGACGACCCCAGGGACATCGACTCCAAGCCTCCCTGCCTCTGGACAGCCATATCAAGCACTGACTACCACCATCAATAACCCACCACTTTCTTTTTTTTTTTTTAATGTATCCCTCTCTCTACGTGTCCGTCTCCCTGGCTGCTGCCTGCTTAGAAGCAGTGGACAAACAAAGAGAGAAATGGTTTGTTTTTTTAATGGCACAGGAACAAAAGCAGTCAGCAGGGTGGTCAAAGGAGTCCCCCTATGAAGACGAGGCAAACAGTAGCCTAATGGTGCAGTAATGGTCCCTGACTACACTGGAGCCCTGCACTGAATGGGACAGGAGATATATTGTGGGAAGGAGCAGGCTGTTTAAACCAAAGCATCCTTTAGTCTGGCTCCTATTTTGGCTTCAGCTGTAAAGGTCACACTGTTATCTCTAATCACAGCCTGCAATTAAGAGTCACCTGTGAGTTTTCTGTTTTAAAGAAGAGATGAAGCCCCAGCAGAAGCACCTTTATAGTTGGATAGTGATTACAGATAAGGTGGGGGGGGGGGGGCTTTTGGGCACAAAAAGCAGCACCTCAAAATGCTGAGTAAAAGGAAAATGACACAAGCGCCATGAAACAAATCAACAAATAATGATTCGCATGGTAAGAATAAAATTTTCTGAAGTATAAGTAATGTGTTGGTATTTGATAATCCAAATGTAGATTTATCTTGTAGTTTATCACATGGTCCTAGTTTTAATATATAAGGTTTATTACCATTTTCATTATATTCTGGGATTCCTGTTCTTAAAAAAAAAAACAAAAAACAACACAATCTAAAAAGCTGGTGCTGAGTTTTGCACAGGGTTCTTATAACATTATTTTTTAAGGCAAATACATTTGAAAATCAAGTGAATTTAAGATTAGGATTTTTTTTTTTTTTTAAACTGCCTCCGGGAAACAGTTCGTGTAATAATAACTAGTCAGTCAGTGATCATCAAGATAACAATTTAGTCATGTGTCAGTTCAAGTCAAGTCACACTTTGACAAACCTTGAATCATTGACTTAGCAATCCACTGCACACATGGTGTCACAGTTGTGCTAAAATTATAATTGTATGAGATAACATTGTATGAATGTCCATCTGTACAAAATGTGGTTCCAGTCCTTCAGTTTTCAGGGTGTTGTCCCACAAAAATGGACCTTTCCAGGTAGAATGGGTTGCTTTAGTTGATAAAAAATGATAAAGTTTACCACTAATATGCCTCCTGATGATTAACAAAAATGTATTTAAGGCTAAGCAAAACTAAGCCCCAATCAACAAGGCTACTTAAAGTTTGCTTTGTTTTACATTTCTGATGAAAACCCCTCACATGGTACCAACTGTTGAAATGAGATGGTGCTCAGGTAAAATTAAAAGGAACAGTGCATCAACTTGCAAGGGACAAACTCCAAAAATAAAACGCCTGATTATGTGGTTTTTGTCAGCTGTTTGAACGACGGCATCAGCAGGACGTATTACGTTATATATACTAGTATACATGTAGTTAAAAATGGTAAGTATCCAAACAGCTCAGACTTAATTTACTGTAATTTCTCCGAACTTTGGCAGTGTTGTAACAGTGTAGGAAGAAGTAATGCAATTTGGTCTACTCCTAAAAAAAGATCCAGTGTTTGGGGTCCTTAGGGAGTAGTGAGACGCTATACAAATACAGGTCATTTACCATTTACAACATTTGTTTTTATATGAATTCTGCAGTGACTTCTGGCTTAGATTTTCTCTGCAGAACCCCCTGAAAAAACACAAGATGCTGCTTCATTCAGTTGAATTTATTTTACGAGTTTGCCCTCATTCTGCTCCCAGATGATGATGATTTACAGCAGGTACACTCCGCCATCAAACCACCACACAGAGAAGTGAGTCTGCAGACCTTGAGTGGAGGCTGGACGGAGGCAGCGAGCAGCGGCGCCTGGCCTGCAGGTGCAGCCTCTTGGACGTGCAGCGGGGTCTCATGAATGCCCGATTCAGAAAACGGCCCCCATCGGGCCTGTTCTCCAGGCCCGGGGCTAATCCCGACCCCTAATCGGATTATGTAAATTCCTACTCCACACAGAGACTTTTATGGAAGGCTGCGTCTTTGAAACAACACTTGAAGGGTGTAAAAAGAACAGTGACAATTGGTTAAACTAGATGTGTTTTTCTGTCTGAACGAAGGTTGAAAGTGGGAGGCAGAGGTAGGGGGTGAGATGGGGGAGTGAGGAGTGGCTGCAGAGAGGTGAGTTAGACGCTGTGCTCTCCGTGTTTCCTCTCTAATTTATGTGTGGCCCCTTGGAATGGCTCAACAAGATTACCGTAGTCATAACAAAACCCATATTGTCCGACTGTCAATCTGGATATGGTATTTTTACCTTTTGTGGCCCAATCAGGCCGGATTCAAAGCAGAGCAGCCACTGATATCAAGGTCTTTTCCTCGGTGAAGGGGACGGTGGGTTGTCCATGCCTAATGTCAGAGAAGCAGAAAGGAATAAGTGTCCACAGCAGTAAGAGAAGGATCAGAGAGATGAACGTCTCAGTTTCACTTCAATAGGAATTTATTTGTCACCTTTAGCGCTAACCTTCAAGGATTAAATGAGCAATGAATCATAAAAGCAGCACAAATAGTCATTTAAAGAGCTGTTAAATCATAAAAGCGGCAGAAAGGCCCCCACAAAAAAAGACAAATCATTTAAACACAGCAGCATCATAAACACACACACACACTTGTTCCAAGTGACAGAAAAAGGAGGAGTTACGTGTTTTAACAATCACACCAACCTCACACAATGCACGCAGCGGCTCCACGACAGCACACGTCAGACAATGGAGCTTGCGCTGCTATAAAAATGTGGGATGCGAGCACTCGGCACTCTCATCCCTCCCTCCTTCTCTGTGGCTCTCCCCTCTCCTCACTTGGAGCTCAGTGAGCATGAGGAGACGCGTCTAAGTGGACCTTCACACTGGTCTCCAGGACACGTCAATGACAAAGGAACCTCTGCCTCTGAGATTTCTGCACATTTCCCACACACAGGTACAGGTGAGACATTTACTTCATTCTCTAGGATTTTCCCTCCTCCGAGGCAATATTTCCAATTATAGTAGCATAGTAGATGTTTAATGTGCTGTAATTTATAGTTGATAGCTGCAGATATTTGTTATCAAAATATTAAGTGCAAAAGAAGTTTAATAAATAGATTCTAATGTAGCTTAAAATACCATCCGTTAATGATTTAAAGGCTTCATCACTTGCAAATGGTAAACACTGCAGAAGAACTTGATGTGTCACTTGTGCCAGCCAAAAAAACTCTTGAATATGCCTTTAAATATGAAGAAAAGCACAAAGGCTGCGTATTGCAGAAATAGGTAGCAAATGAATCAATTATGATAAATGCTTTTGGGGGGTTTAAAACAGTTTGCAATTTCACCATGCTCCTGGTGCCTCCACCTTCCTCCTATCACACCCCAGCGCTGATGATTTCTTTCTTTATTTTAAAGCTTTTTTCTGTTTTGCATTGAGTTTGGAATCAAAAACTCAAAATAAACACAAATTACTCTCATATCTTGTATTAAGTGGCCTAACATTGTGTCACTTGTTGCAGCTGAGCTCAGCACCATGACCAGAAAGGTGTTCACCAACACGAGGGAGCGTTGGCGCCAGCACAACGTCAACACTGCCTTTGCCGAGCTCCGCAAGCTCATCCCCACCCATCCTCCGGAGAAGAAGCTGAGCAAGAACGAGATCCTGCGCCTGGCCATGCGCTACATCAACTTCCTAGTCCAGCTGCTGGAGAGCCAGAGCGGCCAGCCGGCCGGCCACTCCCCCACCGCCCTGCTCACCTTTCTCAGAGGCAACATGGAGCAGCTGCACTCCCCTCCTCACCCCTGGGCCCTGACCAGTGACACGGAGGCTCCGTCGCCCGGATCCAGCTGTGACAGCTCTGAGGCCTGGTAGAGCCACAGCTCATCTAACAGAAGCAACTCTGGAGTGAACTTTTGGACCCTTTCTTTCTTCCCCGGGGTTTCTGCTCTGATCTGGTCCTCTGTAAAGACTGTTGTGTGTCTGCCTTCAGGGCAGAGTGTGTGATAGTCAAACGTGGCTGAAAAGTGAGCACCGTCTCTGTGTTGAAGTTATGAAATATAATTTGCAGGTGAAATTGATTTGTGTTCTGCATGGGTGTGTAAAAACCTGGATGTACTATTCCTCTCGTGTCTTTATGTTAATATTCCTTGTTGCCGGCCCGCCTTGAACTAATTTAGTTTTGCAGTATCGGGGTGTTTTGCCAACGAGGAAAAATGGAAGGGATTAAGGAATTTATTATTCCGAGCAAAAGATTGAATAAGGAATTTGAATAGATAATGGTTCAGCCAAGACTGCAAATAATCTCAAAATAACCAAGGGCACTTTTTCCCCACTAGTCGACATGCTACCCCCGTCCTCCGAGAGAAGACTACATGTGACCTTTCTTTTCAATTATCAAGGTTATACCACTTCACAAAAATCAATCCTAAGAAAGCCTGCCCCCCCTTTTCTCATCTCTTTCACACAACAGCGTCAGTATTTGTTACTAGTCAGGTTGGATTTTGGCAAAACTGACAATCTTCTTTCAGTAATTGTACACAAATCTCTTCGCTGTGTTTTCACTTGGTCATTTTTTGTACAATACGCATGTCATATAGCCAAAGATGATGATAATAATAATAATAAGTTGATTGTCTCCTGTTAAGAGTGTGCCGATGATCTTCTGATACCTCTTTTGTAAGTTATTTTGGTTTGTTTGTAAATATATGGTATGTTATTTATTTGAACTATTTATTTAATAAATGATTTGTTACCTTCTGAATTGTTAAGTATGAGTAATTGTTTCACTAAAGTGTTTCAAAGCCCCGAGTAAGCAAATATTGAATCACATTAACCTATTATAGAAAAGGGGATCTGGACGATAGTTTCAGTCTGACATTTACTCCAGGTGCTGATATGAATCTAATCTTTCAGGATAGTTCAGTAAAAGCAACAATCCTGGTTGAAAAGTAGTTTTTAAATTGTAGCGTCGTCTGTGTGACCACTGAAATTTAAGTTTATTCAGATAATGCAACAAATGAACTGCTCAGAGGAGTTACAAAGATTATCCACACTTCTGCCCATCTTTCCCCAGGTGTGTATCAATGCAGCTAACCAAAAATTTAATTGCATACTTTTAGATAATAAACTCCATCTTTTAACTAATTTACTTTGCCATTTCAAACTTCTTTTTTTTTTATCTAACAGTTTTATTTTCAAAGCTAGTTGTTTCACCCATCCACCCTCCGTGTTTAAATGATTTACGCACTTCTTTTAGCTATCAGTAATTTTTGTGTTTACATTTTGTTTCCTTTTTTGTTTTATTCATGCTAATATTAAGTAATCTCTGGGATATTTGTAACCCTGCTTGGTAATCACTATTCTAAACTGGTAGAGGAAGCAGGAAAGTGGACACTCCTACAAAAAGGTCAATTTGTGGGTTGAGGTAAAAAAAATAATAATAAATAAACATAAAAAATAAACACCCAAACACTCAAAAAACCCAAAAAATAACCTATAGTTAACAATAACCAATAAATATACTATATATAATTTCATATAGATAGATATATAGTTTTTTACAATATAAGTTGCCTTTTCAGAGTTGCTGTGAATGGAACAAACTCATACAATGCACAGTAAATAGTGACATGTGGAGTGGAATAGTTAAGTTGTTTCACACTATGTCAGAAACACAGCTGATGGGAAATTAAGAGCAAATCTGCTGCTCTTTGTTCTTGCTCAGTAAGCCCAGAGACATTTGCTTTCAGCAGTGCCCGTGATGACCGTGTGGACACAAAACTGACCTCTGCTCTCTGTCTACTGACCAGAGGCCTGAGGGACGAGTGCTCTATGTGAACGCTTAACTTGCAACCCCTGAGGTCAGAGGTCGCTCTGGAGTCAACCACTGTCGAGATGACCAGAGTGCAAATTCCGCTCTTGCTCTCTCTCTCTTATTTTTTTAAAGGATAGCATCACTCTGTTGCTTCATAAGGTATTTAGCAGCCCTTATTTTTACTGCTGCCAATTAATAATTAGGCCTTTTTTAAATTATCAGAATAGCTGCAGATCAATTTTTAGTCAGCAAACCTATTAATGGATTATTTCTTTCACCTCTAGCTACAATATCAACAGTCTTCTTGTTTGGCAGCCGGTTAAACTGAGGTCAGACATTTACATGTCTAATCGCCTATTGTGACTACAGAAAATGGGCCCCGTTTTCAGGCAAGAGGCAGCAACTAACTGAGCTGCAGAGTAAACACTGAGTCGGTTTTAGGCGCTTTCACCCCGGCTGTTAAACTCCGGCTAATGGTGTGTAAACGGAGCAGAGGGCAGCTGGACACAGTGACTGCAGGCCTGTGGGAAGTGACAGGTGACTCTTTGTGATGCTGCAGTAATACTAAATGAATTCTATGGTAGAGGCAGAATGACAAATATTTCAATCAAACATTATGGCTCACCTATAACATGAATTTAGGAAGTGTTTACTGCTTGAGCAATTTAACAGGAAATTGAGCAACTTTCTGGTAAAATGCAAAAAAGATTAAAACAACAGGGGACTCCTCAGTGGGCTGAACTTTTTGGTGAAAATCATCATGATGTTTCATAATTCAGTCATCTGACACTGGAGGAAGGCGTGTGAAGCCTTTTCCGTACAGGCTGTAAGGCTGTTAAAAAGCATTTTGTTGAACCACCTTATTTACAGAAAACGCCTAAGCAGTGTGAGCATAACTCTGACCTCAACACAAGGATTATGAAACCATGCACTGAGAAATAATAACAAATCTGTACGCTTCTCATTCCCTCCACCAAGTATATTTGCCTGATTGACTATTCTCTCCCAAGTATGTGGGCAATCGTCTATTGAGAGCACATTTCCTTATCAGCGTCTAGCACACTGTCTGAATCCGTTATCACAATGGGCCAGATCAGTGCAGGCAGCCCCTCGCTCTCTCGGCTGAGGCGCCCATGAAAAAGAATTTCTGGAGTTGGGTGCCAACCGATAGGCCCTGAGCTCTTTATCCCCTTAAAGCCAATTCACACTCTGCATGTTTAAATATCTCAGCTCAACCCCTGCCCTCCCACTCCCATCACACACTCAAACCCCTCCTCCTCCCCCTGCACCTTCCTCTCGCTCTCTCTCTTACCCTTCCGAGTCCAAGTATAGAATTGCGAAGCTGCCGACCTGCAGCACGGGTGGGTGGCTGGGTGGGATGCAGGTGCAGGGCTGGTTGGATAGTGAGAGGAGGGGAGTCTTCCATTGTTGGGCTGGACAGCACCCTCTCTCCTCTGGAGCACCCTCTGATGGGGGAGCCCACTGACAATCACACATCCTAATCTGATTATGCAAATGTCTACTTCAAAAAGCATTGCGCTGTAACCCCTTACCCTGTGGTGGGAAGACAGAGCAAGGAAGGAAGAAGTGGAAGCAGTAGGAATGCAAACAGGAAATGGTAGATTGTTGAGTTCCAGAGAAAATTAAATATGAAGGCAAAAGCACAGTTAGGGGCTCAGTGATTCTGCTGGTTAATCACTCATTGATCACTCACTCTCACACATCCACTGCACCACCAGGGGAGGTCTAAGGTTGAAAACAGTACACACTCGCACACTGAATGGCCAGTGACTGCCTCAGCAGGGCATTGAATCCAATATTCAAATGCTTATTGTTTTTCCAGACGCTCCTGAATCCAGCGTCAAAAGGAATCTACAATGTTAATGAGGGGGACAAAGTACCCAGAGTTAAGATTTACACGCCCAAACAGTCAGTGGTGACGTTTCCCAAGAACAACAACGATTCCTGAAGGCGTGGCTGACAACTCTTGCGACCCTTCTGGCCTCAGCAGGTTTCTGAAATCAGCTGCCTCTTTCTGCTCCTGGATATCTTTCTACTACGAGTCTTTAAAATGTTGGGAGACGTGTAGTTATACACTGTAGTACTTTCAGCTAAGTGCTAATGGTATAAAATTCATTGTCGTAGTGTATCATGTTGACATGCACACGTGCCTCTTATCCAAATATGGACTGGAGGCACAAGTGATTATTGTCAGATCAGAAAGTATTTGGTCAAAAACCAAAGTTGAAACTCAAACATAACTAGAAAAATTTGCATTTCCTGCGAAAATGCTGTGTGGATGCCTTACGCTGAAGAT
>NW_005187528.1:1887126-1895327 GCF_000239375.1 Pundamilia nyererei
AGTTTAGAGTTTGAACGGTGAAAATAGCACAAAAATTGTGGAAGTAGATCCACGGCGAAAAGTGTACGGAAACACCCGGAATAATAAAGAATAAAGAGAAACAGGAACTCAATAGTGTGGATGCCTATTAAGGCATCCACACAATAATATAAGGATCTGAGTTAGTTCTTGGAGAGCTAAAACTTTACCTATTTTCTTAACTACTTGTTGTGTTGGTAGCCTGGACCGTCCCCCAACTGATGTTTGGAGAGAGGCAGGATGTAACCTGGACAGGTCACAGGCAATGATGGGGTTAATTTGGAGTCACTAAACCACCTAACATGCCAGACAAAAACAACAAAGACAAAGAACACACAAACTTGCAGAGATGCTGGAACTAACCACTAGTTTTAAGCTAGGGATGCACCGATGCAACATTTTCCTAGGTCAGATATAAAACTCCAGCTTCCATAATCCAGATTTACATCATAGATGTAGCAGTAAGTAGTGAAGAAGGCCGTGCAGAGACTTTATGTGACGTAGGAGGCTTTTTTAAAAAGGGAAGCAATCAGAAGTATGAGTAATCATATTACTAACTCAAGTTCCACATAAGGTGTGGGAGTTATGTATAAGCCTATATAACTGAAATTTCTACTGAAATTTCCAATTCACTCTACCTCTACTATACTAACAACCACCAACTGGTGCTCTGAAAAGTTTTGTCAATTCCTACTGTATTTCTACTATTTATTTGTTTTATTTTTTCCAGCACTGTCAAATTTACCGTTATTACGTTTTAACGCACGGTGAAATAAGACATGGTTCATAAAAAGGAAGTGAGTCAAGGTTCAGATTTATTTATTTAATAATCATCTTTTCTTATATACTTTTAAAAAAGGATCAGACCACAGCTGGTTTTCCTGCTGACATTCAGACACCATGGATCTGCATCTCTCTGCCTGCATCCTGCTGGTACTTTGTGCGACATGGAGTGCAAACGGAGGGAACATTTTGGTGTGGTACACTGATGGCAGCCACTGGATAAACATGAAGCCTGTTCTGGAGACGCTGGTTGACAGAGGACATCAGGTGACTGTACTGGTCCCGAGCTCGTCATTATACATGAACACCAATGAGCCATCCCGCTTTCACTACGAGCCCTTCAACGTATCTTTCTCAAAAGATGCCCTGCAAGATTTTTTAGAAGAATTCCTTCGATTCTCCATGTATGAAATTGATTATATGAACTACTGGGAGATCTACATCAGATTCAGTGAAATAATCAAGACTCAAATGCAGTTTTCTATCCAGTATTTGGACGGTGTGGTGAAATCAGAAGTCGTCATGAAGAAGTTGAAAGAGGGAAATTACGACCTTCTCTTCGCTGATCCAATCTATCGTGGCAGTGACTTGGTAGCAGATATTTTGGGGATCCCACTCGTTTTCTCCTTTCGCTTCTCCTTAGCTTATAACTGGGAGAGGCATTGTGGTCAGATGCCTGCTCCACCATCCTTTGTTCCCGGTGCCATGAGCAAACTCACAGATAAGATGGACTTCTCAGAGAGAGTGTGGAACTTTCTCTTCTATGCTCTCCAAGACATTGCAATGAGTCACATTTTTGGAAAAGTAGACAGATATTACTCTGATGTCAAAGGTGAGCAAATAGGCACTAAGCACTGATGAAAAAAAATAATTTGAAATCTGCTAATACTATAAATACAGTGTTTTATATCTCATCAGATCTGATTAAGAAAATATGTCTTCAATGAAATATTGGTGATACATTGATGTCCATTACTTATGCATTGCAACAGGAACTCCCACCAGTACCTGTGAGTTGATGAGTAAAGCAGACATCTGGTTAATTCGAACCTACTGGGATTTTGAATTCCCTCGTCCTTTCCTCCCCAACTTCAAATATGTTGGTGGGATCCACTGCAGACCTGCTAAACCTTTACCAGAGGTAAGGACACTCAACTATTACCATCTGATTAATCATTACATCACAGAATATTCCTGCCAGGAGCAGTGAAGCCATCAAAATGTTGAAAAAAAAATGCAAAAACAGCTGGCTGTTGGTGGGATAATATTCGACTTGTTACAGGATCTGGAGGAATTTGTGCAGGGTTCTGGAGATGATGGCATTGTGATCTTCACTTTAGGATCCATGATCAACAACGTCACCAAGGAGAAGGCAAACATGATAGCCTCAGGCCTCGCTCAGATCCCACAAAAGGTCAGAGGATAATCTTTGTTTCAACTGTAATCAATTTGTGTAAAGTATGGAGTAGTTTTTCATGTTTCAGATAACTGCATTAATTAATGACATTACAGATTGGACGTTTCAAGTTCCCCTCCCTTATGGGAACATGCCAACTTAAGTTTGTTTTGTTTTTTTAAATTCAGAGTGTGCAAATTCTTTGTCACCAACTTGATACACTGTGATACACCAACAAAAACACCACAGTACATCAACAACACAGTGTAAGCTTAGAAATGTTTTACCATTTACAGGTGCTGTGGAGATACAGGGGAGAAAAACCAGCAACTTTGGGTGCCAACACTCGAATATATGACTGGATCCCTCAGAATGACCTCCTGGGTAAGTAAAGTTGGTACTCATGGATATGGGCTTGGGTGGGCAGAAATTATACTAGTGAAATGAGATGCTGGAAAGATTGCAAATTTAACAGTGCCACTGCCAACCAAATTTTTTTTTTTCTCAAAACCTTTACTTAATTTTAATTCTTAAAGCCACTTGAGGCTTATTTCACAACATTAAATGTGTTTTTGGAAGCTGTGAGCACTTTTTATAACACAAGGAAACAATTTAAAGACTGAGAATTTTCTGACATACTATCCTGATAACTTATTACTTCTTGTGCAAACCTGCTATGTTGATTAGGTTGTGATTTTCTCTCTCTCTCTCTCTCTCTCTCTCTTCTTCTGTTGCACTATAGAGTGCTACAGTGCTAAAATCCCCTGTTCCCCTGTTAAAATTCTCCTGTTGTCCAAATGTAAAAAACTAACTTTCAATGTCACATGGTTATTTGGCATGTGTTAGGTCACCCTAAAACTAGAGCTTTCATCACTCATGGAGGAACAAATGGGATTTACGAAGCCATCTACCACGGAGTTCCCATGGTGGGCATCCCAATGTTCGGTGACCAGCCAGACAACATGGTCCATATGAAGGCTAAAGGAGCTGCAGTTATTCTCAATTTGAACTTCATAACAACGGAAACGCTTAGAGACGCAATCAACACAGTCATCAATGACAAATCGTGAGTTCTCTGAACTATCTGCACTTTGGATTAAGTACTGAAAGCATAGACTGTAAAACAAAAAAAGCATTCAAAGAAAGGATGAATGTAGATTCAGAGTCTGAAAAGTGAAGTCTGCCTCTGCAGAAATCCATACAAGAGGATATACAACCCTATAGCTCTTTCAACACAAAACGCTCCTAAATTATGGTCACATTTAAAATAAAACAGATGTCAACACTTTAGGACATGGCTACTTTGCGTCATTACCCTATGAATGTGCAGTAACCTCAGATTCTCAGTTAGTCATGCTCAAGTCAAGGCTTCAAAATAGAATTTTACTAATCTGTTATTTGTCATATGGGCAATTTTATTTTTTTATGTACAGTAAATGATTGAAGCTGATTTTTTTTCTTTTTTCAAAAACCTATATCCACATTCACAGGTACAAAGAAAATGCTATGAGGCTGTCCAGCATCCACCACGACAGACCCATCAGTGCTCTGGAAGAGGCAGTATTCTGGATCGAGTTCACACTGAGAAACAAAGGAGCCAAGCACTTGAGGGTCCAGGCCCATGAACTCACCTGGTACCAGTATCTCAGCCTGGATGTCCTGGGCTTCTTCCTCACCATAGTTCTACTCATCATATTCATCTTCATCAAGACCTGCAGTTTGTGTTTGAACAGGTGTTGTGTCAGGAAAGGAAAGACAAAAAAGAAGGCTGAATAACAGACTGAACAGAAACGGTGCTGTGAGTGTTGGACTGGGGCAATATTTGTTACCTGCATGAAACTTTCTTTCATATATGTTGAATTCCCCATCATCTTCTCCTTTATGTATCACCACTAGCTACATTAACAGATGCACCAATTTGCAGAAGTGTACCTGAAGTTGATCTGACATTAAAAAGAGGTTTACACAAGCATATACATTTGAATAACAAAATATCTGATGTAATGTGGCTTTATTGTCATGTAATACCACTTAAATGGTGCACTGAGTCAATGTAGCATGTTCTCTGCCCTGAAAGATGTAGGTAATACAATGCAAAGCACTGGTGTCCTAGTCAATGGGACAGCAAACAGTGACTTGAACACCTTGAACATGGCTCTCATCACTACCAGATCCTCCCAGAAGATAACATGCTCACTTCCAAAGAAAATAACATTGGAGCAGCTTACAGCTCTTCAAGAGTAAAATGAATCAATGATACTCAATTAACACCATTTCTTGTGAACTGATAAGATAAGAAATGTTGTTGCCTATGATGACACGTAGGAATAGCAATCTGTTACTGACAGTTCAAATACATTTGCTAAGATAGCTTTTCGTGAAACGATTTCATACAAACACAACTGCTATTCATGATTAGCTTAATTATGTCAGAGCAAACTGTGAATTTGTTTCTATTTCATGAAAGTGTTGCCACCTGGTGGTGAAAGTTTTAGGTTCATTTTTGCTGACGGTAATTACAAATAGCACACACATTGGTTCAGTTATGTGGATCTGGATGACACCTGGTGAAAATCAAATCTCAGGACTTACCACAATTCACTGATCACATTAACTCCGTGGACCAACATTTAAAATTCACCAGGTAGGATATGAAAAGTAGCAGGTTAGCCTTCCTAGACTGTGAGATTTCCATCAGTAATGGGGGGCATTGAAAAGTCGATGTGTACCATAAACCTATCCATACTGATCAGTATTTAAGCTTTGACGCTCATCATCCATTGGAGCATAAACTGGGTGTCATCAGGACGGTACCACACAGAGCAAACACCATCCCCACAGACACAGCAGCCAGGGAAGCAGAAGAACATCACATCAAGAAGACCCTGAGTAAATGTGGTTATCCCAGCTGGGCATTTCTCAAAGCTGGGAAGGCGCCTCAAGAAAGCTCCAGCCAATAAAGGAGAGATGGTCAACTGCCACCTAAGCAAAAACCCTTAGTGATCCCTTATGTGTCAGGAGTATTGGAACAGTTGAGACGCAATTTTTTTTCTAAACGCTGCATCTCTGTGGCTTTTAAACCCCAAAACACACTGTGCCAAAAGATTGGTCCACCCAAGGATTGGGTCCCCCGACACAAACAGAGTAATGTAGTGTACGCTGTTAAGTGCCAGTAGGATTGCCAGGATTTATACATCAGAGAAACCAAACAACCTCCAACTGTAGCCAATCCCCAACTCTCTGTGAATGGTACTCTTGGCCATTGGTCAATGGTCATTAGAGGATCAATAGGGTGCCCATGACCCTCTAGGGGACACTCCCACAGGGCTTAAAATCTGGGACTCTCCACCAATTGTTCTTACAACTGAAGAAGCTTCTTGGATGAGAGATGAAACATCTTCAAGGAAACTTAAAGAAGTTCAGACACTTTTCCTTGATTTCAGTCATTGTGCAAATGTACTGTTTATAAGATCGGGGAAACCTGCTGTCAACTGAGACTGAAGAAATCACTTGGATGAGTGACGAAATGTTTCTCCCACTGAAAATGACACGTCCAGATGAACAGAATCAACCTTTTGGAATTTACTTACCTGGATGCTTGAGCATGCACCAAGATACAAATAGCACAATTAAGATACTCTATCTTGCCAAATGTATTTGCATTATTTCCCATCTGCCTTCAAATGTATATGAACTTGAGTGACATCTCATTCTTCATGGCGCAGGGTCAGTTGTTTGGACCCAGTCTTCTGCCCATTGCAGGCACTGTGGCACATCTTTTTGAAAATGTCGGGGTGCTTCAAATCGTAAGATTTTTGGGGGGCAGCTATATTGCCATTTCATCACCATGTCGAACGCAGGCGACTTGGCGCTCTTTTTTGGGTAATGGAATTTCAGTTCCCATTAGATCTCTTGGGCAGAACCAGATCTAGCTGCAGTCAATATAAGGGTGATAATGTGGGCTGTCTAAATGCAGTCTTGGGAAGTGATTTAGTGGACTATCACTACAGCGACAACGATGACAAGCCAGCTTGTCATCGTTGCACTTATAGACATTTTGCCCATGTTGTGCAAAATGGGGCTAACAGCCATTCATATGCCTAAATCTTAAAATCTCTGTGTGGGAAACACGGATTTGTTTGTTTTGTACATCTCCAAAACATGAATTCTACCTAACCTAACTGATTTGCTTAGTTTTGTTCAGTTGAGTTGCAAATAATTCAGTTCAAATAATGATACTCAACAATGATTGTGCTTAATTATCTAAAGCTGATGTATGAATGTACTGAAAAATATTGTTAAAGTTAAAATACTCAAGAGTAATAAACTAGTACAGTTTATGAACATTTTACCGATGGGCTTTTTTAGACAGAGGATTTAATTATTTCTGACATTTCTGAATTGGATTAAAAAGTTATAATCAGAAAACACTCTGTTTTAATGTTCTCCAGTGTGAGCATCTCTAATCTGAACTAATATCAGCCTTCACTGATAGCCAAAGCTCTCTGACACCGGTCATTGAGAGTTACTATTAAACCCCATTTCACATTTAACTTTCAAAGTAGCATTGCAAATATCATCAAAGGCAAATGTGCAATAAGAAAACCCTGAGCTTTTGTAGAGCCATGAACATGTTACTCAGCTACATTTCATCTTGAAAGGATCTGCTCAAAAATCAGCCACTACGAACGGATCCAAAACAGATCCAGACCAGATGAGCTGTGAAATGACACATCTGACTGCGATCATGATCCTTCCCGCTGTGCAAGTGGACCCGGTGTTACGAATCCGGTATTGAGCCTGTGGTACATCCGGGGCGGGTCCGGTCCGGATCAGTCAGGGAAGTTTTAGCCGATTCAGGCCGGTGTTTACTTTCGGCGGTGTTGAGCTGTTCTGTCACCTGCTGTCGCGATTCACCGTCTCTTTACTCTGGTAAGCTGCGCTTATAGACATTTTTATTTTAGGGAGCTCGGTCATGTCTCCGTCAGCAGCCCGAGTTTAATGTCTTCCGGTATTGTGGTCACGTTAAATCAAGGTTGTATAACGGCCACAACCAGTAACAATCTTCATTCTCGAAGATTGTTTTCCTTACTTTCTTGTTTGTTTTTCCGTGTGGCTTTGTTTGTTTTTTCTCGCTTGTGTTAATCGTGACAGAAACTTAATTTCTTTCGAGGGGAATTTTGTTCCATCGAGCTGCTGGTGTCAGGTTCAGGCAGCAGGCTAATTTAGAAATTGTTTACTTGCACACTAGATGTATCCTGTTGAATACTTTGTTGAATATACTCTAGTTTTTTATATTTTCAGATGTGATACGGTTTCTTGGACATCTCATAAAGAAGTTTGGTGAATTCAACATTTGAAATGACTACTGTTTTGTATTACTTCACTCTGCCTCTCCTCAACTAACAATTACAACATCAGGCTTTCATATCCTTTTTATTTCTTTGATTCTCATACAAGTTAGATGTGACTCTTGTTTTTTCCCCCACTATTGTCAAGTTTACTATCATTACTTTATAGCCCATTATGAAATGACCAATGCAGTACACAAAGAAGTGAGCCAGAGTTCACCTTTATTGAGTTAATGATTATTTTTCCTGGAATGCTTTCACCAAAGGATCAGACCACAGCTGGTTTTCCTGCTGACATTCATGGAGCTGCGTCTCTCTACCTGCATCCTGCTGGTACTTTGTGTGACATCGAGTGCAAATGGAGGAAACGTTTTAGTGTGGTACACCGAAGGCAGCCACTGGATAAACATGAAGCCTGTTCTGGAGACGCTGGTTGACAGGGGACACCAGGTGACTGTACTGGTCCCGAGCTCGTCAATGTACATGAACACCAATGAACCCGCCCGCTTTCACTACGAGCCCTTCAATGTCACTTTCTCATTGGAGGCTATGGAGGAGTTTCTAGAAGAGTTCCTCCAATTCAGTGTATATGAGATTGATTATATGAGCTACTGGGAGCTCTACATCAGATTCACTGACATAATGAAAACTGA
>NW_005187528.1:1897572-1908066 GCF_000239375.1 Pundamilia nyererei
ATATCGCCCAGCTCTAGGTGGATCCTTTTGAATACTTTGACTATTATTTTGTATTACTTCACTCTCTCTCTCTCTCTCCTCAACTAACAGCTACAACATCAGGCTCTGACATATTTATTTATTTCTCATACAAGTTAGATTTTAGTCTTGTTTTTTCAGTACTGTCAACTTTACAATCATTGCTTTATAACCCATTGTAAAATGACCAATCCAATACAGAAAGAAGTGAGCCAGAGTTCACCTTTATTAAGTTAATAATTATTTTTTCCTGGAATGCTTTCACCGAAGGATCAGACCACAGCTGGTTGTCCTGCTGAGATTCAGACACCATGGAGCTGCGTCCCTCTGCCTGCGTTCTGCTGATACTTTGTGCAACATCGTGTGCAAATGGAGGAAATATTTTGGTGTGGTACACCGAAGCCAGCCACTGGATAAACATGAAGCTTGTTCTGGAGACATTGGTTGACAGGGGACACCAGGTGACTGTACTGGTCCCGAGCTCGTCAATGTACATGAACACCAATGAACCTGCCCGCTTTCACTATGAGCCCTTCAATGCCTCTTTCTCATTGGAGGCTTTACTGAAGTATCTAGAAGAGTTCCTCCAATTCAGTCTGTATGAGAGTGATTATATGAGCTACTGGGAGATCTACATCAGATTAATTGACATGATGAAAGCTAACCTGCGGTTTTCTATCCAGTATTTGGACGGTGTGGTGAAATCAGAAGCCATCATGACGAAGTTGAAAGAAGGAAATTATGACCTTCTCTTGGCTGACCCCATCTACCCTGGCAGTGACTTGGTAGCAGATATTTTGGGGATCCCACTCGTCTTCTCTTTGCGCTTCTCCTTAGCTAATAACTGGGAGAGGCATTGTGGTCAGATGCCTGCTCCACCATCCTTTGTGCCTGGTGCAATGAGCAAACTCACAGATAAGATGGACTTCTCAGAGAGAGTGTGGAACTTTCTCTTCTATGCTCTTCAAGACATCACGATTGATCACACTTTTTGGAACGTATTAGACAGATATTACTCTGATGTCAAAGGTGAGCAAATGGACATGAAGCACACGGTTTAAAAAAACAACAATATTTGAAGTCTGCTAAAGCTTTAAATGCAGTGTTTTTATATCCCATCTAACCTGCCCAAGAAAATACAACCTGCATGAACTATTGGTGATATGCTAATGTCTATTGTTCATGCATTGCAACAGGAACTCCCACCAGTGCCTGTGAGTTGATGAGTAAAGCAGACATCTGGTTAATCCGAACCTACTGGGATTTTGAATTCCCTCGTCCTTTCCTCCCCAACTTCAAATATGTTGGTGGGATCCACTGCAGACCTGCTAAACCTTTACCAGAGGTAAGGACACTCAACTATTACCATCTGATTAATCATTACATCACAGAATATTCCTGCCAGGAGCAGTGAAGCCATCAAAATGTTGAACAAAAATGAGAAAACAGCTGGTTGGCTGGTGGTGGGATAATATTTGACTTGTTACAGGATCTGGAGGAATTTGTGCAGAGTTCTGGAGATGATGGCATTGTGATCTTCACTTTAGGATCCGTAATCAGCAACGTCACCAAGGAGAAGGCAAACATGATAGCCTCAGGCCTCGCTCAGATCCCACAAAAGGTCAGAGGATAATGTTTGTGCCAACTGTAATCAGTTTGTTCAAACCCTGAAAGCATGGAGTAGTTTGTAAGGTTTTAGGGTAACCAGTTTCAGCTCTGGAGTTGGCCACCCCTGACTTAGATCCTTACAGTCTGAGGTGCAAACTGGTGGTGTCGGATGTACTGAAACATAGTGTCCCAAAGATGTTCGATTGGATTTAGGTCAGGCCAATGTGGGGGACAGTCAAGGGTATCCATTTCTGTCAGCATACTCCTGCCACATGAGCCTGTGTATTGTTGTGCATCAAGAAGAACCCAGGGCCCAGTGCATCAGTGTAGAGTCTGAAAATGGGTCCAAGGATTTTATCCACATACCTAAATGCAGTAAAAGTACCTTTGTCTAGTCTGTAGGTCTATGCATCGCTCCATGGATATACCTCCCCAAACTATCATGTAACTAGAAACTCCTCCATGCTCACGACACTGTGCTGGGAGACAGCAAACCTTCTTTCAATGTGACATATTGAAGTACTACCTGCATAAGATGTAATGGAAAAAACACCATGTGAACTTTCTATTTAAAGGTGCTGTGGAGATACAGAGGAGAAAAGCCAGAAACTTTGGGTGCCAACACTCAAATATATGATTGGATTCCTCAGAATGACCTCCTGGGTAAGTAAAGTTGGTACCAATCACAGTTATTTCTTTCTATGTCTGCCTTTTATTCCATGAGAAATAATCCTAATGAAATCAGATGCCACAGAGACGGTAAAGTTCACAGTAACACCGCCAACTAAGAATTTTTACAAAAAAAATACTCAAATCAGCTCAAATTAGTTGTTCAGGTTTATTGAAACCTTTTTGCTGTCTAAGTGTGAAAAACGTACTCCAGATGTTTCATGGTTATTTGACATGTCTTAGGTCACCCTAAAGCTAGAGCTTTCATCACCCATGGAGGCACAAATGGGATTTATGAAGCAATCTACCACGGCGTTCCCATGGTGGGCATCCCCGTGTTTGGTGACCAGCCAGACAACATGGTCCATATGAAGGCTAAAGGTGCTGCAGTTATTTTCAACTTGAATTTCATGACGTCTGAAGATCTTAGAGACGCAATCAACACAGTCATCAATGACAAATCGTGAGTTCTTTGAACTATCCGTACTTTGGATTAAGTACCGAAAGCATAGATGTTGTACCAAAGACGAATGTGGGCTCAAGAGTATGAAAAGCATGAAGGCCAAGAATAACATACCTTAAATTTGAATTATTTGGAATTTCCAGCAAGGGGAGAATCCACTGGCTGGAAATTACATACACTGAGCACCATCTGGTCTTAGTTTGGCCAATTTTTAAAAAAAATTATTTTTTTATTTTTAAATACATTTAAATGTCCATGTATTAATTTGTCAATGCAAAAAATGTATAAATGTTTTTGTACTTTGTTTTAATTTGCTGTTAAGCCTCTTTTAATATGATGGCATAGTAGAAACTTGAACTTCCGAGACAAGTATCTATTCAAACAATTTAATTTTGATGAAGTGATTTCCAATTGTTATTTATTAGGTTGTAGAACATTAATGTTTAAATGGATCCAGTTTTACATCTCTAATGTGAAGTCGTGTGGTCTCAGTTGTCTCAAAGCTTGTTATACATCCATCCTTTTTATACAGTTCATGATTGAATGTTTTTTGGGGGCGTGACTTATAGTAAAGTCCAAATGACGAACATAGCATAATAGCAGGTCATGAAGGAACAAGGGTCTAATGGGCTTGATAGTTGAAGTACCACAAAAGCTTCAAAGGCCACAAAATGATTGAAATATCTCTAGATGTTTTAAATGTAACATTTTTAAAAAGCATGCAAAATTGCGTACACTCAACAATAGAATTATTAACTCGAACTAAATGAAAACTAATTCTGCAACATTAATTTCTGGTTTTCTTTACAAAAGTTTATTACTAACCTTATGTTCATTGGAGAAATTTAATGACCATGTTATCATCAGATAACACCTCTAGTATGCAGAACAAGAGTCAAATGACCTGCAAAATTCACATTTGTATTTCAGCGCACACAGATCCTCAAGCAGAGGGCCTGGCTTAACAAAGAAAGTTCATAACCATTGTGGTGATACCGGTCATCTCCAATTGGGGTTTAAAGTTTTGTGGAGCGAGCTAACACAAAGAAGGTTTAGAAGCTTTCTTCTAACCTCAGTAAACCCTTTGCCAATGATCTTGGGGTCTCAGTGGTCTCAAAGCTTATTTGGCTTCCATCTTTTTTATACAGTTCATGATTGAAAGGGTTTTTTTGGTATAAATAATAGATAATAGCAGGTCATAAAGGAACAAGGGTCTAATGAGCTTGATAGCAGAAGTACCACAAAAGCTTCAAAGGCCACAAAATGATTGAAATATCTCTAGATGTCAATTTTAACTTGAGGCGTTATCAGTTTTAGAGTTTTGAAATACATCCCTTTATTGTCTGGCAAAAAAATAAATAAATTATAGTATAACAATTCAAAGGTTAATTATTTGAACCCAATATGCACATTCACAGGTACAAAGAAAATGTTATGCGGCTGTCCAGCATCCACCACGACAGACCCATGAGTGCTCTGGAAGAGGCAGTATTCTGGATCGAGTTCACACTGAGAAACAAAGGGGCCAAGCACCTGAGGGTCCAGGCCCATGAACTCACCTGGTACCAGTATCTCAGCCTGGATGTCCTGGGCTTCTTCTTCACCATAGTTCTACTCATCATATTCATCTTCATCAAGACCTGCAGTTTCTGCTGGCACAGGTGTTGTGTCAGGAGAGGAAAGACAAAAAGGAAGGCTGAATAACAACTAAACTGAAATGGTGCTGTGAATGTTGGACTGGGGTAATATTTGTTACCAGCATGAAACTTTCTTTCATATATGTTGAATTTCCCTTCATCTTCTCCTTTATGCACCACCACTAATGACTTTAACAGATGCACTAATTTGCGTAACAGAACCTGAAGTTGATCTGACATTAAAAAGCAAATACTGATTGGCTGTTTTTTGTTTTTTTGTTTTTTGTTTTTTTTTTGTTTGGAAAAAACACTAACGTCAGATTGAATTCAGAATATTCAAACTTGTTTTTGTTTTTTAATGCATAAAGAAATATTTTCCTAAAAAGCATTTCATTATTTATGCATATATTTTATTTACTCTTTTCCCTTTTTTTAAATTAAAAAAAAAATAAATTTATTAATCAATTCAATCTAGGAACTGTGACAATCAACATCTTCATCAATAAATCTGATATCTGGATCATGATTCTGTGGAATTTAAAGTCAGATTTCACTGTATGATAATGATTTATCTTTATGTGGATCAAATTAACTCAACAATGAGATGATACTCTGTAAGGATTTTGTAATAACAAATAAAACATTTGCATGGTGGTGACCCATCACTCTCTTGAATGGATCATTGTGATGTATTCAGCTGTGAGCTTGTTGCGGGTTAGCTTTTAACCACTGATGTATCCATCACCATCCCATGGAGCAGCTGTAGTAAACAGGAAGACATCTGAAGATTTTCTTACTGGTTACAAAAAAAGCAACCTACATTTTACTGTCCAAAACATTTATGCAATAGATGTGTCAATTTAATGTGAAATAGAGCCAGCAGTACTTTCACAACTTGTGAGTAGATACAGCATTAACTCTGCCCTGGAAGATGTAGGAAATACAATGGAGAGGCAGAGGAAGTACCAGTGTTGTAGTCAATGGGACAGCATGCAATGAATGAAAACCTTGAAGGAGACCCTCATCACCACTAGAGTCTCCCAGAAAGACACCATGCTCATTTCCTATCAAAAAACAAAAAACCCAAACACGATAGCTCTTCAAGAGTAAAATAAATCAATGATTAACAATATTCTTGTAGACTGATAAAAGACAATGATATCTACGAATATGTAATTGTTGATGACACTCCAAACATGTTTCAAAATGTTTTTGAGAGATCTTTCATATAAAAAATATGATTAAGCTATTTGATTATCTTAGTTGCAAATCCTTTAATATTTGTTACTACTCCAAGAAAAGTGCGAGTAGCTACATCAAGACTTTTTCCAGTTGCCATGTGGTGGTCAAAGTTGTAGGCAAACTTTGGTTAGGCACATTACAAATAGTAGAGTTAAGATTGTTGAATTGAAATTTGTTAAGACTGAGAGATATAAAGTGAGATTACTTTTGTATGCATGTTCTTGCCAAATCACTTTTGTCTCAAACATTACTGTATATTTTTACACTTCTGCCCAGAAACGACTCATAATCAATTAATTCCGACTCTGCAGGACAAGACCACATGAGCATGATGCCGTTTCAATATCTGTTTCTCTCAGTCAGGTAATTGTGTTTGGCATGTTGTATCTTGTATCTTGACCTCACCTTATATAAAAGGTGAGGTCAGGGGGTGGAATTTCATTGACAAGCACTCAGAGTGCCGTCTTCAGATGTGACAAACGTGCATGCTTGTGGTTTCAAATATCCAGGTGGTTTCGTATCTTTTTCTTGTGTATCAAAGTTTAGTGAGGATTGTAACTGACAGATGTGAAAATGGCTGTGTATTAATAAATATAAAAAAGAAGCTGAAAGGTAAATTTGATTAAACACAAGTATGTTTTAAGGCTGTATCCAGTTAGAATGGAGTCAGGACTCATGAAACTCAACAGGATCTTTTGGACCTCTCTTATTAAAGTGAGTTCAGTTGAATTCAGTTTTATTTAAATAGTGCCAAATCACAACAGCAGTTGCCTCAGGGCACTTCAACTTCATTCTTCACATTCTCCTCAAAAAATCTGGAGAGATCATCACACAGACTGTATAGAAAACTTTTTATTAATTCCTTTATTTTACCAGATATGTCTTGAATGATAACTCTCCATCACCTTTTAAATATTGGCTTAACCTTGAACCTCAACACTGGCAGAGTCAAATCATCAATGGGGTTACAGCTTGTTTGAATTCTAACAATCCTGACTCCTTTGTGTTTCAGTGGCATGCATGGAAACAATTGCACAGGCACCCACAACTTCCTCAGATTATGCAACAGTGTCCAAGCCTATACAGTTGAAATGACCATTGTTTTACATTACTTCACTCCGTCTCTACCCGACTAACAACAACGTCGAGCTCTGACATTTTTACTAATTTCTTAGTGGATTTCTCATACCGGATCAGTCCTGCTTTTTTCAGTACTGTCAACTTTATTCCCATTAACTTTTAACCCATTGTGAAATGAGCAATACTGTACAGAAGAAGTGAGTCAGAGTTTAACTTTGAGTTAATAATTATCTTTCCTGTGATACTTCTACAAAGGATCAGACCACAGCTGGTTTTCCTGCTGACATTCAGACACCATGGATCTGCGTCTCACTGCCTGCGTCCTGATGGTACTTTGTGCGACATGGAGTGCAAACGGAGGGAACATTTTGGTGTGGTACACCGAAGGCAGCCACTGGATAAACATGAAGCCTGTTCTGGAGACGCTGGTTGACAGGGGACACCAGGTGACTGTACTGACCCCGAGCTCGTCAATGTACATGAACACCAATGAACCTTCCCGCTTTCACTATGAGCCCTTCAACGTCTCTTTCTCATTGGAGGCTATGGAAGCGTTTCTAGAAGAGTTCCTCCGATTCTCCATATACGAGATTGATTATATGAACTACTTGGAGCTCTACATCAGATTCATTGACATAATGAAAACTGACCTGCAGTTTTCTATCCAGTATTTGGACGGTGTGGTGAAATCAGAAGCCGTCATGAAGAAATTGAAAGAAGGAAAGTACGACCTTCTCTTGGCTGACCCCCTCTACCCTGGCAGTGACTTGGCAGCAGATATTTTGGGGATCCCACTCGTCTTCTCCTTGCGCTTCTCCTTAGCTAATAACTGGGAGAGGCATTGTGGTCAGATGCCTGCTCCACCATCCTTTGTTCCCGGTGCTATGAGCAAACTCACAGATAAGATGGACTTCTCAGAGAGAGTGTGGAACTTTCTCTTCTACACTCTCCAAGACATCATGATTGATCACACTTTTTGGAACGTATTAGACAGATATTACTCTGATGTCAAAGGTGAGCAAATAGGCGTAAAGCACTGATTTATAAAACTATTTAAAACTTGCTAAAGATTTAAACGCAGTTTTTTAAATATCCCATCAGATCTGATTAAGAAAATATGCCTTGTATGAACTATTGGTGATATGTCCTTTACTTATGCATTGCAACAGGAACTCCCACCAGTGCCTGTGAGTTGATGAGTAAAGCAGACATCTGGTTAATCCGAACCTACTGGGATTTTGAATTCCCTCGTCCTTTCCCCCCCAACTTCAAATATGTTGGTGGGATCCACTGCAGACCTGCTAAACCTTTACCAGAGGTAAGGACACTCAACTATTACCATCTAATTAATCATTACAGAATATTTGTGCCAGGAGCAGTGAAACCATCAAAATGTTGAACAAAAATAATTTAAAAAAACAGCTGGTTGTTGGCTGTGGGATAATATTCGACTTGTTACAGGATCTGGAGGAATTTGTGCAGAGTTCTGGAGATGATGGCATTGTGATCTTCACTTTAGGATCCATGATCAACAACGTCACCAAGGAGAAGGCAAACATGATAGCTTCAGGCCTCGCTCAGATCCCACAAAAGTTAAGTTTTCTTTAAGGACAAGTGTCCTCTTTTTTGGAAATCAAAATATGGTCACCTTAGACTACTAGGACTACCAAAACTACCATTTCTACCATCTCAAATTTTACATCACTCAGTTTTTCCTGCGAAAAGTCAGATTTTGTCTGTTTGTCTGTTGTTTGTCTGATGATTTCTAATGACAAGTCTTGAGATGTCCCCTACCCTTCAAGTCTTGAAAAATTGCATTACAATATAAAACTAGCATACAAAACCCCCCCAATCATGTTAGCAAATATCTTACTGTTTATAGGTGCTGTGGAGATATAGAGGAGAAAAGCCAGAAACTTTGGGTGGCAACACTAAAATATATGACTGGATCCCTCAGAATGACCTCCTGGGTAAGTAATGTGGGTACCAATCACAGATGAATAACGGATCAATAGATGATGGGCAGTATAGAAACATTGATTCCATCAAAACTTATCTTAGTGAAAACAGATTCCACAACGATGGCAAATTTTCACTGCACACTGAACATAATTTTTTCTACAAAAGTTTTTAAAAGCCTAGAGCTTATTTTGCCACATTCAACACTAAATGTTTTATTGGAGGCTGTGAGCATTTGTTATATTAAAAACAAGGAGAACTGAATGAAATATGATTTTCTCACAGATGAAATCATGATTACAAGTTGCACGCTGCGCTAAACTACTTTGTTTAGTTCATTTTCTCAAAGCTGTTCCACTTTAACAGATGTCTGGACATGCAAGTTAAATTTCAACTTAAATCACTTCTTCACATATATTGACATTCCCAAGTAGTCCAAGTGTGTAATAAGTAATTAAATGTTTAATGGTTTGTTTAATGGTTATTTGGCATGTCTAATGTCACCTTAAAACTAAAGCTAAGTACTTGTCCAGGTTTAGTGAAACCTTTTTGCTGTCCAAGTGTGAAAAACTTACTCCAGATGTTTCATGGTTATTTGACATGTCTTAGGTCACCCTAAAGCTAGAGCTTTCATCACCCATGGAGGCACAAACGGGATTTATGAAGCCATCTACCACGGCGTTCCCATTGTGGGCATCCCCATGTTTGCTGACCAGCCAGACAACATGGTCCATATGAAAGAAAAAGGGGCTGCAGTTATTCTCAACTTGAACTTCATGACATCTGAAGGTCTTAGAGACGCAATCAACACAGTCATCAACTACAAATCGTGAGTTCTTTGAACTATCTGTACTTTGGATTAGGATTTGAAAGTATAGATTTTATAGCAAAGATGAGTGTGGGCTCAAGAGTATGAAAAGTATGAAGGCCAAGCATAACATACCATAAACCAGAATTATTTGCAATTTCAAGTCACAGTGATCAACCTACACTGAACACAATCTGGTCTTGGTTTCTCATTCGTTTATTTATTTTTTTTTAATTGATTTGCAGCATGTTTTGGGGTGCTTTATAGAGCCTTTGCGAGGCTTTTTTTTTCATAAATGTAAGTTGTTGTGCTGTACCTTACTAAAACCACTGAGCCCTTTATTGTCACTGGAATGTGCATGTATTAATTTAGCAAGACAAAAAAAAGGTTTAAATGTTCTGGCAACACTTTATAACACAAACTACAAATATGGTGCAAGTACGCTGTACTTACGTGCATTTTGTGTCAAGTCAGGTTTTTGCAGGATATAATGAAAGAAGTACACTGTAAGTACCCTGTACTTTCTGGAATGCAAACCATATTATGGAGTCACCAGCGAAACAATGAAACAATTACAATGAATGTAGCACCCACAACTAAGGCACAAGTAGCCTTTAATTACATGTAATGTTTTGTACCAAGTCAGGTTTTTGCAGGAAATAATAAAATAATTACATTGTTAGACTACAAGTACCCTGTAATTAAGTGCAATTTTTTGTGCAACATTTTTTAGTTACACCACAACACAACCCGTGCCCCAGAAAGCACAGGATATTTCCAGTGTACTTGTTTTATTGTTTCTTGCAAAAACCTAAATTGTTGCCTGCAAATTGCACATAAGTGCAGGGTACTTATACGCTGGTCGTGTTAAAAAGTTTTAGCAACCCTTTTGTACTTTGTTTTAATTTGCTGTTAAACCTCTTTTACACTGATGGAATAGTAGAACACACACCAAGAATACCCATTCACACAATCAAATTCGTTTCACTTAAATCTGCAACAAACTAAAG
>NW_005187529.1:0-1206 GCF_000239375.1 Pundamilia nyererei
GCACTGTGGTAAAGGCCTGTGTTTTTACCATCAGCGTGACAGCGTTGTGTTGTTTTTAAGTACTGTATAATACTTAAATATGATCAGTTAGACAAAACCAGCTGATGACAAATGTTTTGTCTTGCTTTGTTTTATATTTGGGACAGTTCTTAACCCAGTTTACAGCATGATTTAGCAGATATACATTTGCCCTTCTAAACAGAGAATGTTTCAATTTCACAGGCTTCACCTCAATTCTTTTATCTGCTGAACTAGAACACTTCAAAATATGTGACAGTACCAGTACATAACCACATTTCTGCAAGTTTGTTTTTTGCTTGTTCAGCAACTTCAGCAAGTGGTTATTGATGTATCATACTTTCTTCAGTCGTGATGGATTCTGTTTTCAGACAGGGTAAAACATCAGGATGGTGGCTAATACGGAAAGAAAAATGGATGGTGACAGAAAAACAGAGATAGCTTATACTAGACAGAATGGCCTGCATCCCTTGCTGTGTTCTTTTAATTCTTCAGCAAGGCATTTGATGATGACTATGGGTTCTGGACTTCATGTAAATAATTTTCATCCAAATACTAAAAACAATCCTTATGCAACTTTGTCCAATTCATAACTGGGTACTAAAAGGGCTTCAATTCATGAACAGATGATGCAAGACTTCTGTTTAACATCTTTAATAAAAGCTATGAGTGGAAACTTTCATTTAACATCAAGTCTTGGCAGCATACAGAAGTAAAATATGTAAAAAAAATTGAAATTGCCCAACATTTACAGATTTAATGTGCTATATGTGCATGCCGTTGAATGCATATGTATAGGTTTGTGCATGAGTTTTCTAAGGCTGTGTTGTCATTCTCAATTTAAGAAGCAGCACAAATACAATGGGCCTGCTGAGCCTGACAGCCATAAGCATCCATCATAATGAAACTACCTTTAATGAAACAAGCTCAGGAACTGCCCCTAGACACACACACACACCTACAAGTTAAGCACACTAATAACTCATATATATAATCTGTGAAATCTCACATAGAGTGCATTTTGGATGTAACAAGAGCACATCACAAGAAAGCAACAACAAATAAATAAATAAATAAATGACACCCCGCTAAACAATAAATATATCACCAGTGTTGGGACTAACGCGTTATTAAGTAACGCATTACAGTAACTACGTTATTATTGTGGTAACGAGCACGGTAACTAGT
>NW_005187529.1:2713-9409 GCF_000239375.1 Pundamilia nyererei
AAGAAGAATCTTGCTGGGTATCCAGTTACGGAAGCAACACATTAACAAGAGAATTCTGAGTAAAACCAAAGTTACTTTCCCTAGTAACTAGTTACTCTGAAAGTAACGAGTAACTTGAAGTAACTGAGTTACTTTTGATAGAAGTAACTGAGTTACTTTTGATAGAAGTAACTAGTAATGTAACTAAGTTACTCATTTAAAGTAACTTACCCAACACTGTATATCACAGAACTTAACTTTGAGTGAGAAAAAAAGAGAAATAGTCTGGAAACAGATGAATTTTCAGTCACTGACACAGTGGGAGTTCTGGCAGACACGTTGCACTAAGAAATGTCTTATTTTTAGAGACTGACCTGAATGTATGTTAGATACTGGTCAACACTGGAGCACTTTGGGATGCTGTAGCCCTTGTAGAAGCTAAATGCAGGTCCAAACATTTCCTCACTGAACCACACCTTGGCAAAGGTGTTGAGGAGGCGCTTGTCATAGTCGTCGGTCACACGACCACCGTATTGAATCTCTCCAATCATGTATCGAACTGTGTTCCAGGACACACCCTAAGGAGATGATAAAACAGTGATAAAGGATGACAAAAAAAATTGTTCATGAATGTGCAATATAATGTGTGAGCAGACTGAATACATACACAGTCAGAAAGCTCTAAAACTCCCAGCAGATGGCTGTTGTTGATAAGTATTTACAATATCCTTTCTTTAAATCTCAACCCTTTTAACATTTTTTTTATGGTCAAGAGTCCTAATCACACAGAATAATAAGCATTACTCTACCTACCTTCTTAATATCCATGTCATCAAGGTGGTTTTGAACAAACTGAACAGTGGCATTAAAATCAGCCTGGTTGAACTCATAGGGAATATTCCATCCCAGGGGGCCATATTTCCTTCTCTCCTGAACTGTGCTGTGAAGAAAGGCTACTGCATACAGCATCGGCCTCCACTGCGCCATGTTACTGACATCCAAAAGGTCCTGGTTTATACCTGGTCAGGGACATGCAGGTCAAAAAGATGTACTGCATGCCCAAAAGGAGGCTAAGTGTAACATCTACAGAAATGTATTGAAATAATCCATAACTGAATAAAGTCAGTTACTTCTAAAACCAAGCATTGCACAAACATGCACACACAGATTTCCTTTTTAGCGAACAGTTAAGATTTGTTGCGTAAATGTGGGAGAAAAGATAGTGAACTGAATATGTCAGTCAAAATAATACCTTCTTTCTGATATAATACCAAACTGCAATTACTAATCGAAATCAGAATTCAAGCTGTAGATACGATCTCAATTCCCCTCCAGGAACCATGTCATCTGAGCCAGGAAAAGACAGCTGGTTTCTACATTTTAAAGATTCTTTTCTTTCTTCACCCTTGTTTTGGACCAAAACACAGACTAGATAACTCAGACTTGTTTAAAATTTTACTAACCTTGGGTAACATGGGTAAAAAACAAAATCCGGAATACAATAAATATAGCATCAAACAGGTGTTTCTCCCACATTTCCATCTTTTTATTCACTTACTTATTCCTATCATGGATATCACGAAGTAGAGGTGTTTTGTATATCTGCATCTCCAAATGTACACATCAATATTGGAATATATTTCATTCTCTTAGGTCCTCTTTCTTTATCACATAGATAAATTGGATCTATTAAACTGGCTAGTATTTCTGGACTTCTTTAATGTGAGCTTAAGTGAGCCAAACCTACCGCCATATGTCCTCTTAAGCCCTGCCTTGAGGCCCTGTGGTGGTTCATTGGTGAACTTGATGGACATCTGGAGAAGTGTGATGGGAAAGTGTCTGTGGACCTCAGTGGTCATCCAAAGGCGGAAGCTGTCGTTGACAAAGTCTGTCTCTGTCACAGTGTCCATGAGCTCATCCATGAAGTCCAAACCCAGGTGGCAATTCTGGAGTAAGGCCCAGCCACCCTGGGGACAAACACAGTAGTATGCCTATCATCCATGACGAAGACTATAAATGAGGAGTTCAAGAAAACCCTAAATAATTTCTATAAATTCCAAACCACATTTTTAGAGACAGAACATCTGTATTGCTAAAACAGCAGTAATATCTCACCACTCACATTAGCCATAGTTTGCTGCAGAAGCTTGCGTGCGTGGACCTCTTGTCCTTGACCCATGGATACATAACGGGTCTCGATTTTCAGCTTCTTCCCGAGTGCTATAATGGAGTCAGTTGGATCTGAGCCCATTGAAAGGAAGCAGATGAGAGGTGTTCGTGGGTCCGACTCCTCCCACATCTTCTCTAAATCAAGAATCACCCCTTCAGTGTATTTCTCCCCTACTGCATCCATTATGTATTTACGGGCCTAAAGGAAAGAATATGATGCAAAGCAGATGTCATTTTTTAAATGCTTTGTAATGCAAAGAGTTGAGCAAAGTAGTCCAATAGTATATATTGGAATAAATTTACTTTCTAGAAAGCTGAGAACTGAGATAATTCTTCAAAGCATTTTCTTTACTGGCTAACTCTTTTTACCCTTAAGGCTAGGGCAACTGTGGACTGGACTGTGAGTTTAACAAAATAAATTGGACTCCAGGCTTGTCTTCAGTGGGCCAGAAAGTTATCCATCAGTAAAACTGAATATCTTTTAGCCACTGTAAATATTCAGGCACAGCAGGCTGGAGGGTGAAAGCTGTATAACAACAAGTTACACAAGCTGCTTCTTATCTCAAGAAGAGCTTTGACCAAGCAGCTTTCAGTGAAGATTAAGAGATTATACATTCTTGTTTTGTGGTCCGTGTCTCATTTATGTAGCTGTATTTTTAAGTCAGGAGGTATCGCTTCCCAAGCTTTAAGCCATTAACTCTCAGATTAGCAACTTTAAGCCTTTTCTCTTTCTTTAGTGGTAATTATTAATTTTAATTGCAGTCTACAGTATACTATTGAAAATGCACTATGATAGAAATGAGAAAAGTAGATTTACATTGCCTGTTCTACTTGTTGTGTTGTATATTATAAAGTAGGCAAAAGCATGACCAAAAAACAGACCAGACAACCAATGTTTGGCTTTCTAATTAAAGAAAATGGATTGGGTGACCCTTAACCATCCTATGCTGCTATAGGCTGGTTAGACTCTTCTGATGCTTTTAAAGTTTACACTGCGATATTCATACTGTTAATATTTCCCTTCTCACTCCTGTAGTTTATGTTTTGTCCTTGGTCTCTCTATGTTCTCCTTTTCTCTCTCCTCTTTACCCCTCACCAGTCGCAGTAGATGGCCTCCCTTTCTGAACCTAAACCAGCTTCTGCCAAGGACCCGATCATTAATTCTGGAGCACCGTCACCAAAGGCTTGTTCACATGGGAACTTATAACAGTTATTACAATATTAATGTTCCAAGGAACTTTTTGTTTTGAATTGGCATTATATAAAGAAAACTGAATTTAATCATTGTATCTGTCCTCTATAGCCATGCATAAACATGTCTCTCCTTACCTGTGCGATGGTCCTGTCAGGACACCAGCAGCGTATGAGGAGCAGCCATCTAAAACAGTCAAGAGACTGGTCATAGGAGTTTGGGACTACTTCCTCCTCTGGGGCCTCCTTGTCAAACCAAGCCTTCCACTGTTTCTCGTTACGACTTATCTGTAAGAAGACTTATCTGTGACAAAAAGCTCTGACGTGGGAAACAAATATAAAACAGGGCAAAACTTTAACTGCATTACAGCACATCAAAATCTGCAGAAAAGATAAAAGACTACTGTGAACACTTCAAACATATTTAGACACAAAGTGATCTTCAAAGTGGCCAACAAAAGAAAGCTAATAAGTAACAACAAAAAAAGACAAAAGAAGGATGAAATGTACCCTGTTTGACTATGTGCACTCCCTCGCTCTCTCTCTGTGTCTCGTCTCCCTTAACTGTTTCCGTGTCCCCCTCGTTGTCTCCTCCCGTTTTCTCCCTGGTCCGTCTCATCTCCCTGAATTTTCTTTCCTCCCAGCTCCCGTGTCAAGTTGTGTGACTTGGTCTCTGTCTTAGTGATTCCTGGTTTACTTTGATAGTCTTCTGTCTGGTGTGCATCATGTTCAGTTTTGTGTCCCCGTGTCTCGTTAGTTAGATCACGTTCGGCTGGGTCCCCTCCAGTAGTTTGTTCCCTCGTTTGCCCTGGTGTGTATTTATGTCTGCGTCTCCCTCTGTCCTGCGTCGTGATCTCCCTCATTTACCCGCTGTGTGCTCTGCCTGCCTGTGTAGTTCATGTGTATTCCCAGTTGAATAAGTTTTGTATTCCTGGCGTCCAGCAATACAGCTGTTCTGAGTGTGAGTCTGCATTTCTGTCCTATCCTGCCTGCTTCACACAGCAATTCATGACAATATAGCTGAGGTCTCATGCATGGAAGAAGTCTTATTTATGGCACTTCATTTTATAACGAGCACAGACAGACACAACATGTAACGCGTGACCTAACTAGATGATTATGCAATAACAGGAGGCCATGAATTGACACTGCTGTAAACACCATGTGCTTCCAAGATGCGATCTGCATGTGTGATAGCACAAAATATGCCAACAGATTGTGCTAATATTGTTATGTTTATCACAACGAAGCACAAAGGAAACTAGACTAGCAGAAGTGGCATGGCAATGGCACGGCAATAACCTTTTAACTGTATAACAGTGGATACAGCTCATCAATATAGCTTTAAACTCTCACATACTTTAGGATCAAATTTAGAAAAAAAAAATTGAGGATATACCCAAGACAGTTTAGCAGTCAGTCATAAGGTAACACATACATAGTGGAGGGACCAATTATTTGATCCCCTGCTGAATTTGTAAGTTGCCAATTTGTAAGTTTCACTTCCAATGAAATGAAAAACAGTCTCTATTTTTAATGGTTGTTTCATTTCAATTTAGAAAGACAGAACATCAACCAAAAATCCAGAAGAAACACATTACATAAAAGTTACAAATTGATTCACCTATCATTGTGAGAAATAAGTATTTGATCCCCAAGCAAAACATGACTTAGTTCTTAGATGCCCTTTTTGGCAGCCCAAATTACTGTCTACAGTTCAATCCACAAGATCATTTCTGCAGCAGTAGTAATTGTACTATGCCCTGTTCTAATGCCAGACTGAAATTCACTTAACACATTAACAAGTAAAGACTGTTTTTGCTCCAAATTTATCGGAGATTCGATCATTTGAGACTGAGAGCAAGTGTTACTCTTCTAAAGGCTCACTTTTACATAACAGGTGAAATAGGCAGTTTTCCATTTTTTTTCTTGGAACAAAAACATAAAGGAAGCAAAAATTCAGTTTAATCCAATTCAATTTGATTTTAATTAAGGTTTATTTTTATTGCTAACTATAGGCTTTATAAAAAAGGAACGTTTTATTTATCTTAAAACAGAGGAAGTGGATAATTTTTTGAAATAAGATGGTTGCAATATGGTCTATAATTAGATGAGACACTTAGATCAAGCAAGGAATTTAAGAAGTAATTTAATGACAGAAACCTTAAAAGCCTGTGTTATGTATCCTGTTAATAGTGACAAATAAATTATAATTAAAATTGTGGTATCACCCTGGCTACAGCGATGAAAAGAAAGTGTGTACAAAGTCAAGACGTAGAAGATGATAACTGAACATTTTCAAACATCATCACTAAATGCTTGACTAAACCTCAAAACTTCTGTTGAATAACTTAAACTTCTGAATAACATCGAAAGTCAGACCTGTCGTCACAATAATACTGCAAGAAAACTAGCCCATTCGCTTATACCATTGGTGTGTATCTTATGAAGAAATACACAAAGCCAACTTCAATGTCACTTTGCTAAAAGCAGAACAGTTAGAAAGTCCACCACCTCCTCCTTGTCTTTTTTTTTCACCACCTCTCTAATCCAGAGCATTTCACTTTAATTTTCTACACAGCTACAACATCCAGGGGGACCTCAACCAGTCCAGCTTCAGTCCAGGGCTAATCCAATAACATCTAGCAAAAACGTTCCCCACCTGTGGGTGGATGTTGTTCTTGGAAAACAGCTTATTTAGGCCCAAATTATAAACTATCACCATTGCAAAAACTTCAGGCACCGACACATATGGTGGTCAAGTCAGAATCATAAATCACCTTAAACACGCATGTTTTTATCTTTAGTAACAACAGCAATGCCATGGATAACTGTGTGTAATCGAACAAAATTAGAAAAGATTAGGCAGGTTTCCTAATAAAGCTGTATTAACAACATCTTAACAACTAGTTTCTTTAAGAAATCAAGTCACTTCAAAGGGATAAAGCAAGCCCTGCTTCTAAATCTCAATAAAAATGTACCTTTAAAATATTGCTCATATTTAGGCATGTGTGTAATCTTGAAAAAGAGTATGCCCTTTAATGACTACTTACTGCAGTCAAAAAGCTACCTGCTGCTACTTAACATTAAACTGAGAGTTGCTTATGTTTGTCTATTAGCCCTGAAAGCATTAAAGTATTTTAGGGGTTTAGTGCTTTGTTTTATCAGTAATTACTGTTAATTACTCTTCAGCAGAGTGTGTTACAATTTTAAGACCTGCATCTGAAATGCTAATCCAACTATCCCTGTGATTCATGCTTAAAAAAACCAAATGTCTATTTCCAAGTGCACACACAAACACAAACACACACACACACACACACACACACACACACACACACACACACACACACACAC